>NW_026705025.1:600000-764438 GCF_029867415.1 Vicia villosa
GGCAAGTTCGTGTAAGTATGCAAGTCCTCTAGCTGAGCCGAGAGCAATACGGAGTCTCCTCTTCCAATCAAGTTGAATACCAGATTTCCCTGCAACTCACATTGGTTAGATACTTGGATTCTATTAAATGTTTTTCTTTCGGAAAATAAGCTTAGCTTTGAGCTAGAGTGTTCCATCACTGTGAACTGACCTGACAAACCCTCTCTAAGTGATCCATTGTAGATGAATTCATAAACCAACATTTGTTCTCCTTGTTCAAAGCAGAATCCAACAAGGCTAACAAGATTCTTGTGATGAACTCTTGAAAGCAATTCGATTTCATTCTTGAACTCTAGTCCTCCTTGCATCGATCCTTGCTGAGCTCTTTTAATTGCAACTATTTTTCCATCAGGGAACACCCCTTTGTACACCTAGAGCCAATATTAGAGAATCATGAAACTCATGTTTATTAAATCTAGACTCAAACCACGACGAATAGGAAGACTTTTTTCCAATTCCAAATAGAAAGCCACGGCTCCCATGTATCGTAGGATACTGATAACCATGATGAAAACATCTCCCTAAACTAGAAGTATGTTAACATAAAGGAAATACCTTGCCATAGCCACCAAAGCCTAACTCGTTGCTTCCAGAGAAGTTATCGGTACACTTTTTGAGTTCATCGTAAGAGAACCATCTTGCTCCCTTCAATTGTGGTGCACCTCCACTATCCTGGCCACTTGGTGCCCAAGATGCTGGAAGAAAGAGAATTTTGTTGCATAAACAATGTTGATAATAGTTAACAAGAAAATCAAAGTGAGAACTTTGTTTAGTTACCGAACGGTCTACTTATTCCAATAGCTCTCTCTGCGCGCTTCTTTTGCAGGATTGCGTATATAGCTAGCCCTATAAGGCACAAAATCAGAACTGCACTTCCACTCGCTATCAAAATGATAGCACCTCGGCTAAGAGAAGTTCCTCTGCGCGAATCTGAAATCATTTAAATATCACTGTCACCAGCTGCATAAAAGTTGCAATTGTAATTGCATTGTATTTTTATCTTACCTGGAAAAGAATAAGGAAATGCAATGAAGTAATAGGGTCCAAATTCAGGCGGAGGCTTGTACGTTTGATTACTCATTGAAAATCCAATTCTTTGAACTTCTGATCTATTAAAATATTGTCCTGTTGGTGGAAAGAGTGCGAGTTGCACTTGAAGATAATCATCACCATTGAAAAAAAGGTTTTGTAATGAAACTGAGCCTGGTGTTAAACTCAATTTCACCCATAAACTCATTTCGAGTGAATGGAAAACAGTTATATTAGTGAGTTCTCTAAAAAAAGGTGCCCTAAAATAAAATGTTCCTTGATACGGATATGCACATTCGCAACTCTGTGGACTGAGTTTTTGATCAGGTGGACATGATCTTCCTCCGCAATTAGCCAAGCTAGTCGAATAGGGTTGTTTCGGCTGTTGTTGAAGGTTGCAGTCATTTGTATTAGAGAGGAGACCAGTACGGCATACTGGATTTCCTATGAGACTGCATAGGTAGAAGAGAAGTAAAGAATAAGTAAGGTCAAACGGAGCCGAAGCATGTCAGATTAGAAAGGAAAAAGATGTCTCACATCAATGTGTTTTTGTACTGTGAACTAATGGTTACGGATGCAATTTGATTGTCTTGTAAATCCACAAGCTGCAATTGAGGACAAATGCTGTCTCCCATTTCAAGTGTTTTGTTGAATGCATTGTGTCTTAGTTTTCTGTGAAGAATTTAAAACATAAAACTTATGGTTACTCATTCCATTGTTTGTTTGCAGGGCCGTCTTTGAGGACGGGCAAGACGGGCTACTGCACAGAGTCTAAAATTTTCTACAGTTAAATCATAGCTAAAAATGACCTCATAAAATATTTGTCACAGTTAAATCTGGCAACATAGAGCCTCTATTTGTTTTGTTACAATTTAATTGTCCTACACATGACCTCCAAAAACTTAAGACTGCAGACACTGTTTGTTTGTAGTATATACGTATCTTCTACATAGAAGTTTGGGACTTACATTTGTTGTATTTGAGGAAGGCCGAAGAGTTCTGATGGAAGAGTACCTTCAAGAGATCCAAACTCCACAATACTAAGCATAGTATAGGGTTATGAAGTAAAAAAATCCTTGTTAGATTTGATAACTTGATAAGCAAGAAACCTTTTTCCCAATCTAGAATTTATAAACTTACAGTGTGGTGAGTTGGGGTAGAGTTGAGAACCAAGTTGGAGCTTCAGATGGATCAAATGAATTGTTACTAAGATCCCTATATAATCAACCACGTATTTAAATTGTGTTAGCCATTTAAAAAGTTGTCATGAAAATTGTCAAAATTTGGTTTTACAAAACCATTTCACTTGAACAAAAGAAAGTAGAAACACCAACTCATGCCAATTGCTTACACATAATTCAGGGTATCCATTGATGTTAAGTCCGGCAAAGGACCGGACAATTTGTTGTGTGCTAAATTCCTGTAAGAAAACAACTTATCGGTGTTATAAATGTCTTTTATATGTTCACTTCTCAAATCTAAGTACTCACAGTTCATTGATGTTACTAAGTTTGTTGAGATTCGAAGGGACTTCTCCTGTCAAGAAATTTCTATCGAGCCGACTGTCATAAATTGAAACAATAAAGAAAAAGGTAATCAAATTCAAATGAGTATATTCGATTATTCGGTATAATGGAAATAAAAGGAAGAAGGAATGAAGAGAATATTTGAAATGTTACGGAAAGAACTACTTACAGAACCTCGACTGTATGAACTAGTCCTATAGTCGAAGGTATACTCCCGATTAATTCATTTCCATCTAACAATCTGTCAGAAAGAAAACAAAAGATCAAACACTGCGAAAATTGAGAATATGATCTTATAAAAACCGAGAAATCCTATGTCAACTTACATGTGAATGAGTACCATGTCAGAGTGGAAAAGTTTGGGAGAAATGGAACCAGAAAGCTGGTTCTTGTTGAAATGGCTTCACAAATACCAACCAAAACAATGTTGATACAATAATCACAAATGTCAACAAAGAAATGAAAATAGAATAGCCAAACAACTCACAAGTGCTTAGCATGTAAAAGTTGGTCTAAGCCCGGGGATGTCGAGGTCGAAACCGGGAGAGGTCCTGTGAGCTGATTATCTGCCAAGTCCAACCAATAAAGTTTGGAGAGTTTACCTAATGATGGAGGTATTTTTCCAGTGAAGTTGTTTGAATTCAAAGCCCTGAATAGTAATGAGAGAGAATCAGTTATTTTGTTAAGCATGTCTTAAAAATGGACCAGAGATCGAATCGCTGAAACTTCTGGAGTACAATTCAATTGGTTCAACCACGAAACCAACCAGAAATTTGGTCAGTTCCTGGTTCAACCGATTGAACAGACCAGTTCGATCCGATTTTTAGAACATCGGTAAAAATGCTTCTTTCAAGCCTATTCTTACAAGAAAGATAGGTCTGAAAGGTTCCCTAATGCATCTGGAATATTGCCACTAAAACTGCAACCAGCCAAAATCCTGAAACAATGAAGTATAAAGCCTTATGCAAATTACTACAACTTGCACATGAAATGACATTACAAAATTAACTGATTTTATGAATCTAACTTACAGAATATTTAGGTTTTTTAAGCTTCCCAATTCTGGAGAGATAGAACCCATTAAACCTTTATTAAAGGATAAGTCCCTGCCGTTACAAGAATTAACATAGTTAATATGCAAATACATGCTATGGAAGATTTTTTGTTCCTTCATTTTACAATACTTTTTGGTAAGAATCATAAAAAACGCAAAAACGGCCGCGACAAACGGTATCAGAAGGTGCCGATATTGTTATTTACCATTTTTATGATGAAAAATAAATTATGATTAATTCACACTTCAACGATCGCAATACGTATCGCAACACCTGTACCGAAGCGTTTACGCGGCCGCTAACCTTGATTAACCTTGATAAAAACAATACTTACAAGGATCTTAATTCTGGAAGTCCACCAATATCTCCACTTAATGTACCCTTCAGTCCCATGGTTGACAGTCTCCTATATTTTTAATGCACATGACAAAGTATTCTTCCTAATTTAGTAGTTGGAAAAGTGCTTAAAAAGTGCTTAAAAAGGATCAATAATGTTCAATTGAAGTTTATTACAATGAAGTAACCCTTGATTTGCTGCAGGTCACTCCTTCCCATGGTGCTCCACAAGGGTCATCTGATTTGTCCCAGCTTGGTGGTGTATTTTGCCATATATCTTTTAAAGATCTAAGTGCAGAAACTGCAACAACATATAACCATTATAAAAAAAAGCACTTTTTGAATAAACAACTTAATCAAACACTTACTATAAAGGGAAGTGATAGAAAATTACCATCTTGAGGATCAGTATATGAAGATATAAGATGAACTTCAACCCATAAGAATACCAAAAAGAGCATCAAACTTTGCATTTCCATGTTATAAATAGTTTTCAATCACTTCTTGAAGAACAATTGCTGATTATAGCACAAACAATAAGATCAGACAAAAATATTTGTCTCAAGCAAAGAAAGAACATGCATTGAATGTAACATGATAACTAGAAAAAAGCATAGAAAAGTCTAGTAGAAAGTTCAAGGTGAAGAGGAAGTAAGTAGTGACAAAACAATATACTATGAGGTTTCATAAAGGACAAAGGAAAGAAAAAAAGTTTGACTTGGTTGTTTTCTACTCTATTATTAATGATGATTTTTCTTATCTTAGAAGCTAATCCAATTCCATGTATAATGTTGTATGCAACTTTCTATAACACAATCATTGTATTTTTCTGACTTTTCAAACACTAACTTCTTCACAAACGAATTGCTGTGTTTTCCCTTTCTTCACTTCTCAGCTAGTTGCTGTTAACTGTTTTGTCATCATTAATTTTACTTTCTTAGTGACCAATAGAAAGATATCTTGCAACTTGTGCATCAATGGATTTATTATTGTCAAGCTATTGACAGCAGTTGGGTAGGTTTGACATGGCCCCTCCTCACTAAATCGCATATATCTATTTCAATGAGTTGTAGGGAAAGTTATACACACCAATAGTTTGGTATATATATATATATATATATATATATATATATATATATATATATATATATATATATATATATATATATAGGGAGCATATCAAGTGAGAGCATTTTATAATGAGAGATGAGGGGAACAAATATCAACCATTGAATTCATCAAGAGAGAGAAATTAATAAATTAATGTAGCTATATATGAAAAATTGGTTTGATGTCTTTCTCAATATATATATATATATATATATATATATATATATATATATATATATATATATATATATATATATATATATATATATATATATATGAGGAGGGTTATATCGACTCCAAGAGTAAGTGTACAACACTTACTCCAAATCATAATCATTAATTATCATTAATCCAACGATTTTAATTAAAGTTTTATATAAAAAAATATTTCCAAAAATAATTAGATTAAATGATCAATTAAAACCGTTAAATTAATGAAAATCAATGATTATGATTTGGAGTAAGTGTTGAACACTTACTCTTGGAGTCAATATAACCCTCCTCTCTCTCTATATATATATATATATATATATATATATATATATAGATTATAGAGTTATATAGATAATTACACTAAGTAATTGCATTTAATGAGAACAAATCAATTTCTGATTTATTTCCCAGAAACAAACTCTTATTCTAGGAAGAAGCTCTTGTTCACATCCTCACTCAAATTGATGCTACCTGTCAATGAGCATCAATTTGCTAACAAGAAACTGATGATGTGGACGCAAAACAGCCATGGTAAGAATATCTGCAACCTGCAACTGAGTACTGACTAGGAGTGTTCAAAACCAAACCAACCAAATAGAAAACCGCAAACCAAACCAAACCGAAACCGCAAAAAACCGCATTTGGTTCGGATTAGTTTGAGTCATCTTTTAACAAAACCGCATAGTTTGGTTCGGTTTGAAGTTTGTATTTTGTAAACCGAATCAAACCGCATTAAGTTACAACCTAACTTTTACTTAACTCACATCCAACCCAAACTTAAATCTATTACACCTTAGTCTTATGATTACGAATAATTTTATCATTCTTACACATATGATTTTAGTCCCATCTTCTCAAATCTCTAATAGCATTATCGCGTCTTTTTTGCCACATACATCTTCCCTCTTTTTCTATAATCTCAACTCTCTTATATTATTTCTTTTCACCTTCTCATTTTTATGCAAATGTTCTCTATTTTAGTTTTGTTTTTATCGCACATCTTCTTCTCTAATCTCTCAACTCTTTTGTTTTTTCTTTTTCACCTTCACTAATCTCTCGTCTCTTCTATTTTTTTGTTTCATTTTAATAATTTTATATTGTTTTATACTATTATTTTATGTTTATTATTTCACTTTTGTCTAATTTAATTTTTACATATTAAATAGAAAGTTTTTGTCAAAATATGACGAGTTTTGTTGTTATTTGATAGTGTATGAATGTATAAATACAAAGTTATGTTGTCATCTATATGTATATGTATGGTTCAATAAAATATTTGTAAGAAACCGAACCAACCGAACCGAACCAAACCACATTAGTTTGGTTTGGTTTGGTTCGGATTTTTTTTAAAAGCCAACCGAACCAAACCAAACCAAACCGCACAACTTTTTCTCTCGCGGTTCGGATGATTTTTTTTTGTCAAAACCGCCCAAACCGCACCGCGAACACCCCTACTACTGACATGAGGAAGTGATATTAGTCGGTCATCATACGCGTCACGGATTGAATGAAAATCAACTTCGATATGTTTCGTGCGTTCAGGAAAAACAAGATTCGCAACGATTTGGATGACACTTGTATTGTCAACATAAAGTGAGGTTGACTCTATTTGAGGAAATCCAAGTTCAGCCAAAAGACCAGAAGCCAAATTATTTCAGAACAAGCAGCAGACATGGCACGATACTCTGATTCAGTAGAAGATTTAGAGACTCTCACTTGTTTCTTACTTTTCCATGAATTCAATGAAGAGCCAAGAAACATGCACCAACCAGTGATAGGTCGCTGAGTATCAGGACACTCTGCCCAATCGGCATCATTATAAGCACTCAATTTAGGAGCAATTCCAATGGCGAGGAGAGTGCATGAATTGATTTACTTATTGAACAAAAAAGATATGTCAGGGCGAGTAGTAGTCAAATAATTAAGGCTACCCACGAGTTGATGATACAATAAGGGATCAGACAAGAGATCACCATCATCACAATGATATTTGCCATTAACCTCATGAGGAGTATCCCCTGGATTAGCCGATTGGAGACCAGCCATAGAAATTAAATATGTGGCATACTTGTGTTCATGGAGGAAGATGCCCTTGGATGTAGAATGAACCTCAAGACCAAGAAAATAATGCAAATTACCAAGATCTTTTATATGAAACGATGTTTGTAACTGGCGTTTAAGGCTTTGAATCGAAGCATGGCCAAAATCAGTAATAATCATATCATCAACATATAGAAGTAGTAGGACAATTCCAGTAGATGTTCTACGAATAAATAGAGAAGAATCATATTGACTTGTAAAAGAGAACCCAAGTAGAGCGGAGTAGAATTTTTCATACCATGCTCTAGGCGCTTGTTTCAAACCTTATAAGGAGCGTTTGAGCTTGCACACACCCTTAGATGAAGAGAATAAACCTTGAGTAGGAGTCATATAAATATCTTCCGTCAGGTCACTATGAAGAAAAGCATTTTTCACATCCATTTGATGAATATACCACCCATTAGAAGAAGCTATAGAGAGTACTGTACGATTATATGTCATTTTGGCAACCAGTGCAAATGTCTCATCATAATCAATTCCATATTCCTGCTTATTTCCCAAGGCAACCAATCGAGCCTTGAAACGGTTGAGAGACCCATCACAATTTAGTTTCACAGAATACACCCATTTGCAGCCTAAGGGTTTGATATCAGGGGGACAAGAGAAAATATCCCATGTAAAATTCTCTTCAAGAGCTTGAAGCTCCTCATTCATTGCCATTATCCAACGCGCATCTTTAACATCCCGTGAATAACAAGTAGGAATAGATATGCTAGAAAGTGAGGCAGTTAGAGAAGTAGATGAGGAATCATACTTATCTGGTGAATATCTATCAGGTGCTCGAGATATTCGACTAGAACGACGTGGTTCAACAAGTGCCAGATTAAGTAGTGGATCAATGTTGGGAAGGAGAGTGGAAACCTATTGTTTGTGTTTTCTCATATACATGACCTGATTTATAACATGCAATAGTTTGAGGCATAATAGAAAAATTAGGAAGAGTTACAATATCATTCATGGTAGGAGAAAATTCAAGGAAACATAAACTGGTTATAAAAAAATGTCACATTCCTAGAGATGCGAAAACGTTTATTAGAGACATCATAACACACAAACCCCTTATAAGAGTGAATATACCTCATAAATGCACATTGAACAAGCTATGCTCCGAGCTTATGTCTTTCAAATAGAGGTAAGTGAACATAACACACACACCAAAAAGTATGTAAAGTACTATAATCAGGATGAATTTTAAAAAGACGAAAGAAAGGAGAATCAAAATCAATAACGGTAGACGGAAGACGATTAATCGAGAAGAAATCTGTGGATAACGCTTCTACCCAAAACCGGGATGGCATAGAAGCTTGAAGAAGTAAGGTGCGTGTTACATCAAGCAAATGACGATTCTTGCGTCTTGCCATCCCATTTTGTTGAGGGGTATTAGGACAACATCTTTGAGATAAAATGCCTTTTTGTTGAAGGTACTCCTGAAACTCATTAGACATGTATTCACCACCCGAGTCAGAATTTTTTTTGACTTTTAATCTAAAATAAAGATATCCAACCTATTGATATCCATATTTGACATTTATAAATTTTTATTTGGTCAAATTTGAGTATGTTATTCATGAACATAATCTTAAAGATATTTATCATAAAAATTAAATATTTTTAAAGATTAACGAGTATATAAACTAAAATAAAGTTATTATTCTTATGAGCTATCTACGAATACGATGACACCATTTTCCTACACCTTATCAATTTACACTGAATTTACACATTCAATTCGATCTTGCACGGATACCAAAGTGAAATAAAAAATTACTATAAAAAGGATTAGTATATATTTATGATATGATATACACCGTAAATGTATAATTTGGTGTCATAATATCAATTCTCTATGAGAAAAAGGATATACACTGACATTGTAAAATAATTTTACACTGTCAACCAATCACGACCATGTAAAATGTCAAGTCACTGTTATTTTTAAAAAGGTTATGTGACATAGCTAATTGATGAATTCCAATTGGATGTTAGTGGAGTAACTTTAACCCCATTCTATATTCTTATTCACCAAGAGTGTGTTTGGCAATGAGAAGAAAGTGAAAAGAGAGAAATAGATGAGAAAGAGTATGAAAAGAGAGAAATAAATGAGAAAGAAAATAGATTTAACCTATTGATTAGAACTAGGGGTGGCAAAACGGGTCCGGTCAGTTAGGCATGCCAGTTTTGCATGCACTTTTGTGCGGAGCGGGTCAAGGTTTTAGGCCCTCGCTCTCTAGTGTTACCGCCCCACCCCGTTTTTTATGCGGGCTTTTGCGGGCACGTGAATTAACATAAATTTTTCATTTTTAGGCTTAAAAAATGCAGTGCCCGTGGGCTTAGCCCGCCCCGCCTTCACTTTTTTGCGGGACGAATCGAGGTTTTAGGCCCGCACCCTCGACTATGACCGCCCGCCTTATCCCGTTTTCTTGCGGGCTTTTGCGGGGCGGGAATGCCCGTTTGCCTCCCTAATTAGAACAACAGAAAGAAGAAAGAAATAGAAGGAGAAAGAAGTGAGTTTTATTTTTAAAAAGACGAAAATGTCCTTATTCTAAAAAAACGTAATTATATATTATATTATCATAATAATTTAACTTCAAATATAAATTAATTTAATTTTTTTATTATTTTAATTCATAAATAAAATTAGTTATGTTTATATAAAACAAAATTAATATTTAATTTATTGTTAGAAGATTTTTATTTAGTCAAATTAATTTCCTACTTAACATTGAGTTAATTATGGCAATTTATTTTAATTATTAATTAATTTATATAATTAAATTATGGCAGTGTTTTTATTAAACTATTAAATTTCTAAAACTAACTCAGATGTGGCTATATGTAAAATAAATATTTATGACTTATAAAAAAAATTAATTAGCAAGGTTATATTGGAAAAATCACTCATAGTTATGTAATTGATTTCATTTCTTTGCTGATGGGAGAGAAACAATTTTGATGTGGGACCAGCTAATTTAAATCTCTCTTTCCTATTTCTGTGCTCACCAAACAGAATTGACGAGACACTTCTCTCCAATCTCTCTCTTTTCAACTTCTTTCTTCTCTTTTTCCCTACAAACAAGCAGACCCCATAGAAAATATTCAAACAAAAAATATAGCGAGAGTGACGGAAGCGCATTGTTCCCGCATTCGGCACAGTCTCTTCTTCTCTAGTTCTTCGTCACCACTGTTTCTTCTCTTCCACTAAACCCTAATCAATCACTTTGTATTCTGTTTCTTCCTTTTCTTTTTTTCATTTTTATTTTAATTTCCCCATTTTTGAAATTCTTAACAACAATACTTGCAGGGCAGGATGGCAACCAATGTTGAAGATTTCTCACAATTCGGAATTTCAAAAGAGGTACATTCAATCTTTCCCTTAAAAAGTCACAATTTTTATTTTTGTTTTAGGAAAACGGTTTTTGATTTTATTTTGATTTTGTATTTTAGGAAAAGGATAAGCTTGTAGGAGAAGTAATCCGTTACTTGCTTTTCAAAACTCATCAAAACTCAGGGTGTCCAATTAAGAGAGATGAACTTACTCAGCTTATTACCAAGAATTATCATCAGAGGAATCTTCCTACTTTTGTCATCAATGAGGCTAAGGACAAACTTTCTGCCGTCTTTGGTTATGAAATGAGATTGCTTTCAAGGTCTGTCCCGTCGTCTAAAGCGCAGACACGCGCTTCACAAAGTGAGTTTTTTCCGCGCACTATTTGTATGCAGCAATCTTAATTTGTTGCTTTGTTGATTTTATTAATGGGTTATTGTTTCAGCATTGTGAGTTCTATTCTATAAACAATTTATAGGCTTTGTGATCTAGGTTTTCAGGCAATGTAAAAATCCTCTTAAAACTAAGAACATATGAAAAAGTAATTGAACAAGGGTTTGGAGTTGGCGGTCGCTATAGTGTTCTGCATTGCTAAGGCTCTTCCTATAGCGGCCGGCCTCCGCTATAGCGGGATGGCGCCGCTATGGACTACTATGTACTAACTTATAAAAGATAGTTTGAAAGACTGTTTCCTTGGTAGCCTAGTAATGTTAGACTAAATTTCTCAGTTTTCATTCAAATGTTTTTGTTTTTATAAATCTTTGAATGTTTGTGTACATATAGATTTAAAAGGAATGAGTTAATCTGTTCTACATTGCTTTTTACTTGTTCAGATCTGAATGCATTCTTTACAGTTTTCCAAGTATGTTTTACTTGTTACCAGTGACGTTTCCTCTAATTAAAGACTTATGACATGTAATCCTCCAGGTGGTGCGGATGCAAAATCATATATACTCATTAGCCAACTTCCTTCTGATTTATATGAAAAATATGTTGTGGATCCGAATACAGCGTACATGTCTGGTTTCACGTTTGTCATAATTAGTATTGTACATCTTGCTGGCGGCAAAATTCCCGAAGGTATGATTGAAGTTTCATAATGATATAATTATATTATATACACATAATCTTATGCACATGTTAACTTATGGAAATCAAAACTTGCTACTTTAGGCTATGTTTGGGAGTTTGGAGGAGAAGGGAGGGGAGGGCTTTGAAAAATAAGAAGAATTGGGTGAAAATGATAAAAAGATTTTGGGTAGGAGGGTTTTGGAGGGTTTGAGTTTATTCATAACACCAAAAACCCCATAAAATGGGGGAACTCAAAAATTGTATTGAAGGAGGGTTTTGAAGGGCTTATATAAATTTTCCAAATATCTTTTAGGTTGTTATAGTATTCTGAAAATTAAAAATTTAGTAATGATAATGACTCTTTTATCATTCTAAACAAAATCATTTTTTCAAAAAATGTCAAATATTTTTTTATATTTTTTTTAAAATTTCATTTTTGGAAGCCTTCCCCTCCCCTCCCCTCCCCTCCAAACTCCCAAACATAGCCTTAAGGTCTCTATATGAATGCAACAAATATATGTTTCTGATATTTACACCTTTCAAGGGTAATTGAGATTTGTGCCGTCATCGTAACATAATGGAACTTGATATGGTTGGATATTGCAGAAAGTCTATGGAGCCAGTTGAATAGGATGAGTTTGAGTGACAGTGAAGCAAATCATCGTGTCCTTGGAAACATTAAGCAAGCCTTGGAACTTCTTGTTCAGCAAAGGTGAAAATAAATTACACGATTCATTACATTCTGTGGCACATATGGTCTTCCTAAAAAAGCAATGAACAAAGAAGTAATTAATATTTTTCTGTGTAGGTATTTACAGAAGGACAAAGTTCATGGTCCTGAAGGCAATACCGTATATTATGAGCTTGCTGAGAGAGCTTCAGATGGACCCATCTACGACAAGGTCAAGGAATATATATCTCAGGTAATGTTTCGTTTTGGGAATTAAATTTCTGGAATTCTAAAATTTTGTATACAATTTCTGAAATAGCATTGCGTGTACCTATAGTTGAGCAGTAGTTATATTAATTCATACATATGATAAACAAAACCAACAAAATATGTCGTAGCTTGTGCTTTGCTGAATGATACTCTTCATGAAACAAAACATTGTCTTGCATTGTTGAATTTGAATACTTTTGTTATATATATTATTTCTGAAACAACATTCTCTTGCAGATTATGAGGGAAACTTCCTAATCAGTTGCCAGCTCTTCAGCATCTCAATTGTGATATAATTATGCGTACAGAGGGAAATGGTGAGATACTAACTTGGTTCCAATTTACTCCTGATCTATTTAAGGCTAAGCTCTGCAAGAATATCAATCTACATTATGTGTTCTTAGCCAAAACATAATTTTATTTTGCATTGTAGAGGGTATTTAGTCCAAATTTCACACTAATTATAGTTACGAGTTTTTGAGTTTATCTGGTTTTGAGTATATGAGCTTTTGAGTTTATCTGGTTTATATGTAATCAAAATCACACCCTTAACAAGTTGAGATGAAATTGTTGACTAGTAGTTTAACTTGTATCCTCATTTGAAACTTCAACTTTATTTGTGTGGTAAAGCTACACTTTCACCCCATATATTTCCCTCTAACAAGTAGAATGATGAACTTTGTCTAAAACCAGATCAACTTTGAAGCTTAGTTATAAGACGGATGCCCGGTTTTCATATCTCTCATAATATTGCATACCAGGAACTGAGACATGTGAAGCTTCTTTAGATATTACGACAAGATTAAGAGATGTTTCAACTAAAATGAAATTCATAAGCAATGTAAGGGTCCACTTCTGTCCTCCCAAGTACATTTGTGGCATCAAATATAAGTAAATTCTCATCAAATAAGAATTTCAAAATAAAAAAGACAACATCAATACCTCTTTTAGTGAGCGAACAGTGTACAAAGATTCAAAATTTAAGCTGTTTTGTTGCATTTTCTCTCTAAGAAATCCTGTAAGTTTTAGAGCTCCCAGCCCCACAACCTCCACACCCACCTTTCGCATCACTTTACTATTTAAAACTGTAAAGCAAAAACCCATATATGCTCAATCAGGGGAGAAAACAGAAGAGATCAACAATAAACCCATTGACTTCAGAGAAAAGTATAATGTATATATTAGAACACAAGAGGTGATGTTTAAGTGTTGACTACTTCTGAACCCGATTATGCAAACTGACTTAACGGAAATCACATTTGAAAACCAAACTAACTAACAAAAGATACATTTGGTGATCAAAATAACAAACACAATACACATCCGAAAATGTTTTAGTAATTTTGATACATTAAGGGACTATAGTGGTAGCACCTCACACGTTAAAGGACCAAAATGATTGTAAACTCAAAAAGATAAACTAGTTCAGGCTAGGAGTAGTTAGCTTGGTAGTTAGACGGAATTAGTTACCTAATTAATAGGAGGGGTCAAGGGTAGAGGGAGATCATAAAGATTTGTAAACATACGATGATTTGAGTGACCAGAGCTATGGCTCAAAATTTTGGAGCATAGATTTCTCAATATTCACCATAATTATTCTCTTCTTTTGATTCTTCCTATCAATTTTTCCACATTTCTAAGAGTTCATCTATTTTAGGTAAGAGATATTTAGTTAGAGAATATTTCATTATACCCTTGATTCTCTTAGACACTGAAAAAATTTCAATTACGCCCCTTGCTTCCGTAGATGCACATCTGAAAAATACATTTTTTTCAAAAAATTTGTTTTTTTTCCTTAGGTACATATACGGAAGTATTTTAAACTAGTGTATGTTGGGAATATATACACATAAATTCAGTTCAGGGATTATTCCGTAGGTGCATCTACATAATAATTTAGCGCCAGAATATTCCGTAGATGTACCTACGGAAGCATCTGGTATAGTTTGAACCAGCTTCATCACTCCCCCATTGTTACATTTCTTCCTCAAACTCCCTTCTCCACAACCTAAAAACCTTACATCATCAATGTCATTTTCCACTCCAAAACTTCAACTTTTTGATACAACAAATCAAAGGGAGCAAGAGAAGATTGAATTTCAGGTAAATATTCATTTATCCATTGCATTGCTCACATTATGCATTAATTTTCTGTAAAACATCAGTTGAAGATGAACAAAAGAGCTCGCATAAACAAACCGCCTCTGACACCTTTTCCGCCTCCGACACTTATTCCACTAAAAATTCCATTACCGAAGAGATGCCTATTCCACCGAAAATTCCATTAATTGAAGAGATGCCAGTTTTTATGCACCCTTACATCGAACGAATCGTAGATGTTGCGGGGGACGATAATTGCAGTTACCGGGCCGTCTCAGCGTTGCTTAGTAATGAAGAGGATAATCATACGCTTGTCAGTCATTAACTTATCTAAGATTTGAAGACGCATAAAGAATCGTACACGCGGTTATATGAAGAGGAAGTTAAATTTGAAGCGGCTAATGAAGCTCTTGTACCCCGGTTGGACGCTTACGCATCGGTGTCAAAATAGATGAGATTTCCAGAAATGGGACATCTTATTGCATGCGCATATGATAGGGTGTGCATTGACTTGACGCGTTATGGTTTTTCGAAAACCTTTTTCCGCTCAGCACCGCACCGCCTACAAATTCAAATGATCGCATCATGTGTATTTGATGGCTTTCTAAAGCGAGATACTTTGTGCAAGTTTACTTTACTTGAAACCGGGATGCCACATACCACCTACGTTACCGGAATTAGCGCTTCATCATACCGAAGATGCTGAGACGTGGCCGGATCTTTTTGTTGATAGGATGCACGAATTTGAAAGATTGAACGACATCGAAAGAGAATCGAATAAGGAAAAGTCAAAATTGGAACCATCAATAGATTTAGTCGGCGACAATTCTTTTGATATAGTTTCAAAATGTAATATATGCACTCTTTAACATTGCAATATAATCAATTTTTGTCAATTATAACATTGAACTGTTTATTTTGTATTTTCTTTCCTTCTATTTAATTCTGTTCTGTTAAAAAACTAACAGGGAAAGTTTCATAGATGTATTTACGGAGGGCTCTAAATTTGAAAACTATGGGTTTTTTCCGTAGGTACATCTACAGAACCAAAATATCTAAGATCATTTCATAGATATACCTACGGAATATTCTGTGACAGAAAATGTGTGGTCCATATTCACCTAGGTTTTCTATAAGTTTGGGGTTTCTAATGTTGTATTTTACATAAACACAAAAATGTCTCAATATGAGTACAACATCAGTTGGCATGTCGCAAGTGTCTACTACTGTGACGACAGAACACTGGGGCAGATGATCAAACGGCAAGAATACACCTCGCTCGAAGATATCATTGACGAAATCCAATACCACCTACCTTACGGTGACAAACGGAAGGTTGTGAAGCTCGAGTATCGGTCACCTTCATTTGACAACGAAGGAAACGTCGTTTAAAACAACATTGAGCTCAAGAACTGAGCGGCTGTTTTGGCGATGTGGCGAACGTATGACGGTTTCGAAGAGAAAATCCTACTTGAGTTCGTAGCAACGGTCCAAAGAACGGTGAGCAAATCTTAGAGATGTGCAAGCGTCCACCGGACTATTGATATGTAATATTTAATTTTCTGTTAAAATTATCGATGTAATTCCTATTTTAAGCTATGGATGTTGCTTTTATCGTTGCAAATGTTATTTTTCTGATTTTCCTTATTTGGTTTTTCCCGTAGATATACATACGAAATATTTTCACGCAAATGTAAAAAAAAATGTGCTTCTGAAAATACATCTACGGAAGCAGATGAATATTTTTGGCAACTCGCATGGTGGATAAGAGATCCAAGGGGTGGGGTTAGAGTTTCTTATTTTTAAAAATATCATAAAGAAAATACAAAAATTATTAACTGTGTTTTTAAAGTCGGTGTTTCAAATAAGAATATCAACAATTTAAATTTAGATATTCAATATAAACTAATAAAATCACAATCACACACGAATTAATTTGCATAATAACTTAACGTTAAGAGTTGATGTTATAGTAAAGACTTTGACCTAAGTCCTAACAGTGTTTTCTCAAAGTCTCGTCCTCTTAAATACTAAGAATCTCTTTTGTTCCATGAGGAGTTTTCTTTTAGAAGTAAAATTAATCTTCTTAAATAAATCAAGGAGTTATAGTATGTCATACTTAAAGTTTGATTCAAACAAACTTATTTGATACTCCCTCCGTCTCACAATAGGTGTCTTCTTTTCTATTCTTATTTGTCTCAAATTATTTGTCCTTTTAGAATACCAATGTTATATTTATTATTTTTTTCATTAACTTACCCTTATTTATTGTGTTTTGAATCATTTAAATACTCCACTACCTATTATTAATAAGGTTATTTTAGTAAATGACATTTATTTTATGATTGAAATCAACATAATTAATCATTATCTTAAAAAGCGTGAAAATCTCAAAGAGGACACCTATTGTGAGACGGAGAGAGTAAAAGTTTATTTAGTGCTGAAGTCTCTTAAATTAATTTCAATTTGGTCATTTATTTAATAAATATTACAAATAAGTCTCTTAATAATGATTTTGTTAACCAATTTGATTCATTATGTTAATTTGGTTGAAAAAACGTTAACTGAGCTAATGTGGCATGACAACAAGGATTAGCTTTCATTAATGATTTATCAAGTGCTTATATTAACGTTGTAAACTCCTTATTTCTTCAAACATCGTTTTCACGTGCTCTGCAAAATTTAGGGCTACTATTCATCTTCTTCCTTCATCTTTTTTCTTCAAAATTTCTTCCATAATCCTCTTCATCTAAACCATTTTCGTCATAATTTATGCTAACATTTCAATGAATTCCAACAACTACTCAAAATCAAACAACCAAAGTTGTGGGTCATTTGAATCTATGGTGAAAAGAAATAAAATAAGGGATTGTTGGCGCCAAGAAGAGTGTGTTATTCATACTGTTACAGATTTAAACAGTATCAATCAATATTGGGAAAAAGATTTGGGATTGTAGGAATTACATAAATCTGTTGGAGAAGGGATGCAGTTTTTTCAAGTGGATATGTGATGAAGTTGTCAATGAAAGACATTTGAAGATTGAAAGACAAAGGAAGAAAATATTCAAGTTGAAGAATGAGGTTTAGAGCACAAGAGGAATGTTGAAAATTGCAATGGTGTTTGACATTATTAGTTTAAAGTTTAATTTAGTGTTTTGACCACATATTTGAAATTGGGTTGTGATCAAAATAACATTACATCAGCATGTAAAATTTCAAAAGGGGCATAAGTTTGAGTAACACTATGATGAAAGGGTAATTTCTTTTGTTTACCAAAATGACAAGAATACAAGGAATGTCATTATTACATTGTGAAGGAATAAAAGGAAACAATTTGGAAATGTTTTCTAAACCTACAACAAGAATATGGCCTAGTCTTAGATGCTAAAGATTACAAGGATTTTGAGCAAAAGAATGAAAAGCATAATGATAATGAGTTGAGGAGTTAAGAACATAAAGCCCTCTTTGTAGTTTAGTTGTACCAATCATTTCCTTGAAATGATTCTGCATAATTTTGTATGAATCATCAGTGAAATGAACACAACAATTATTGATATGCACAAGTTTAGCAATAGAGAGCAAGTTAACATGGAAGCTAGGTATATATAAAACATTATGGAGTCTTAAAGCAGATGAAATAGCTACACTGCTAGAAATAGAAGCAGTCACATGAGAACCATCTAGCAAACTAACATGAATAGGAATAATGAATTTATAGGAAAGAAAAACAGCTAAATCAAAAGCATTATGGTCAGTGGCATCAGTATCAAGGATCCAGAGATGAGCATTCTTACCATTTTCATTGTGAGAATGTGAGTTCAAAACTAAAGGTGAGGTAGAGATGGGATTAGCTTTGGAATTGGTTTCTGATTGTTGAAGTAGTTCCGGGATGTTGTGATATTGCTCTTAAATGAAGTCAAAAGAGGATTGGGATGAATTCTGCTGAGATGATTCCTGACCTATTTCAACTGAATCAACAGATTGAGAATCAAAATTTGTAGATTCACTTTTGCTTTTAAATCCAGGTGGATATCCATGTTTGAGAAAACATGTCTCAACAGTGTGATTAGTCCTTCCACAGTGGGTGCATACATGATTATAACCCTTTGCTCCACCATAGCCATGTGACCTTGACATAATTGTTGCCAGTCTTAGTATTGTTGTTGCCTAAAGAGGAATTGAACTGAAACACTGTAGATTCTTCGGTGCTTGTGGCATTAGGAACAACCATGGAGTTAGAATTATTAAATTCCCTTGTTGAGTAACAAGAGAAAAGGCCTTATAAATATCTAGTAGTGGATTCATCGTCATGATTTGAGACTTAGAATGAGCAAATTTCTAATTCTATCCTTTGAGAAAACGAATAACATAATCTTGTTCTCGATACGTACAAATAGAAGCAAGAACACCACATGAACAAGGAATAATGCAACAAGTAGTGGTAGGACGATAAGTCTCTAATTCATCCCACATAATATTCATCTGTGTAAAATAATTGGAAACATCAAGTGTACCTTGGCGGAATTTGTACAAATCCTCCTTAATATCATAAATTTTGAATATATCACCATGAAAAAAACGAATTTGCAGATTTTTCCATACGCCAGCAACAATATTAATCCACGGGACAAATTTAGCCATGGAGTCAGAAATTGATTGATGAAACAAGCTAAAACCATCGAGTTGCAATGAATCTACGAAGTGTAGAGAAGATCAGAAACGAGAGGTTTTGTCAAAGTTCCATTAATGAATTTTTCTTTATTCTTGAAAATCAAAGCAATATGCATTGATCTTGCCCATGTATGATAGTTCTTGTCATCAAGTAATGGTGAAAGACGAACGAGAGATGGATTTTCATTCGGATGTAGGTAAAACATATTCAACGAATTATTGGAAAAATCACTATAACTCTGGTATATGGAAGAAAATCGAACAAAGGTGATGATTGCGACACGAGAATAAAAAACGAAATCAATAACTGATAACGGAAAAAATACAATCGAGCAGAAGCTTATAACAATGGCTACCCAGACTGTTTAAGCTATGATACCATGGTAATGGTGAGCAATTCAAATTAGTGATACATTGGAAGAAGAAGATGCAACTAAGGGTGTTCAAAACCAAACCGGCCCAATAGAAAACTGAAAAATCGAATCAAACCAAATCGAAACCGCAAAAAACCGTATTTGGTTCATATGTGTTTGGGCCATTTTGTAACAAACCGCACGGTTCGGTTCGATTTGCGGTTTGTATTTTACAAACCAAACCAAACCGAATCAAACCGCATTATGTTAAAATCCCCCAAACTTCAATTAATTTATATCCAACCCAAACTCAAACCTATTATGCTTTAGCCTTACGATTACGAATGATTTTCTCTTCCTCACACTTAAGGTTTCAGTTTAAGTCTTCTCAAATCTCTCCTAATAGTATTGCACCTTCTTCCCATCTTCTTTTCCAAATACGTATTACATATTCTTTTCTAGTTTTTCATCTCTTAAGTTTTTTTTTCATCTTATTATTTTTATTCTACTATTTTATCTTCCAATTACGTTTTTAATGTTCCTCTTCTTATCTAATTGAATCTCTTATTGAATTTCCTTTACATCTCCTCTAATATTTCATCTCCTCTTTTTTTCTATTTCATTATAATGTTTTTAATATTATTTTATACTACTATTTTATGTTTTTTATTCCATTTTTATCTAATATTATTTTTGTATATTAAATGGAAAGTTGTTATCCAAATATGATAAATTTTGTTGTTATTTGATAACGCATAAATGACTAAATACAAAGTTATGTTATCATCAATATGTGTATGGCTGAATAAATTTTTGTAAAAAAAAGAAACCGAACCAATCCAAACCGCATTAGTTTGGTTTGATTCGATTTTATTTCTAAAAGTCAACCGAACCACACACTTTTTTCTCTTGCGATTCAGAAGATTTTTTACGTCAAACCACCCAAACCGCACCGCAAACACTCCTAGATGCAACCATGGATATTCAAGTTAGTGATACCTTGGAAGAAGAAGATGCAACCATGGATAGTTTGTTACAGAAAACGGTTAAGATAAAAGTGTATGGATGATAATAGCTAAAGCACTACCTACGTGAATAAAAGGTGGTATAATATAATATGCTAGCAAATATAGATGTTTAGTCCAAAGCTTCACTCCTTTTTCAAATAGTTCATATTTCAGTACTTATAAGACTTTCAATGCTTTCACAAAAGATAGTATCACATTATAAAAAGATATGCACAGTTTCTTTTTTAACAAATAAAATACAACTCATAAGATATTAGTTTATGATCATACATGAAAAATAGTTCCTTATGATTTTATTTATTTTCATATTAAAATACACAATATCCATACTCCATATAAACATATACTGCATTAATGTGAGGATAGTGCAATTTCCTGCTCAAACATGACCTCCATCAGTTTGTGGCTGATATGTTCGACGCCTAAGTTGAGAATCGGTATTTGGTTGCTGCAGAAATATTCTTGTTGGATCGTTAGGATCAACATACCTGCATAATGTTTTCAACTATAAATCTTCGGTTTCTAGATTATAAACAACACAATCCATACACTAACAGACTAACAAAAAAAAACTAAGTTTCAACTTTCACTTACGCATGTCTCATCATCTCATCGACAGGAGCCTGAGATACTGGCAGAGGATCGACACGAGGTTCTGTAGGCGCACTAACACGTTGATTATACTGTCTCACTGAAGCAATCAAATTGAAGAAAAGAGGAATAAATGTTCCACAGCCTCCCTCTTTGAATATGATCTTAAATGAGTGTGTGGAGTAAAGAGCTCTATGTTGATCAGCTGGGACTACCTATATTGCAATTTTAAAAAGTTACAAATTTTAGGACCAGAGATTTTGATGCAACAATGAATAATTACAGAATATATAGGACAAAAATCAGGGTAGTAAATAATGAAAAATTAACTTACGGGATCAACAAGTCCAGAAATATTGTTGCAGTGAAATATTGGTTGGTTAAATTTTTCACCATTGATATACAACTGCATAAGGATCAAGACATTGAAAATATCAAATATAGAGCATGTACGTAAATTGAATATTTAATGGCAATCGAGAAATAAAATATAAAATGCGAAATACATTTTATCCATTTCTAGTAAATAGCTCTTTCTCAACTTAACCCCCTAAGAAACGAAATAGCAACACACAAAACTATCTCAAAGTTTGATTTCAAGTGAAAAAGTAATAGTTTGGAGGTTAAACTTGAGCCTTAAATAACAAGTATATGCATGCCAGGATTAATAACATGACACAATGACATAATAAAACCTAAAGTTAGCAGGCCTCAAATAATAATGGCAATTTTTTCATAAACAAATCAACAGACCTAAAATGCACCCTCATGGTCACATAGTAATCATAATTTCTAATGGCTTGTATAACAGAAGATATACAGAGCAACGTGATATATTTATAAATCCGATAATATGACATATATTTGTACAACCTCTACAATGATTCTATTCTACTACTCATAAATAATCATAGTAACACAACAAGAACCTATAGTTTAGCTAAAACGGAAAATTTAGCCTGCCGGCAATTGGAAGCAATGAAAGAATTGTATCACATACCAAAGGCATATCAAAAGCCACAATGCCATCAACAGGGTTTTTAGCAACAAAAACCATCCGTACATTTGACAAATATATGATCCCCTTTGCTTTGAGACGGCCCCCGTGACTTCTGATCATTCAAAAGGAAGTTAATAACAAAATGATTAATATATCTAACTGTATAATATAAACTGAAACAAAAAGTATCAAATTGATTAATATATCTAACTGTATAATGTAAACTGAAAGAAAAAGTACCGTACACAACACAAGATGAAAAGAATTTTAACAACTACTTTATTTTACTTTTGCCTTGAATAAAGCTAAAAAAATGTTCCAAGTCATAGCCTTGTAGTTTACAATGACATGTAATATTATCATGATTGTGAACACAATTCTCATATTCTGCATCATCATGTTTTATTAATCTTTCAATAAACACTAGTCTAGCATTAGAGTTTAAATCAACCATATAGTCCAAATTAATAACAATATTACTCACAGACTCTCCAATTTATCATTGTCTCCTTATGTTTTCACAGGATACCAATGCAATAAGTTGGTGAACCATTCTCTAACTAGTATTTTCTCTTTTTAGCAACTTGCTGACATCTTTTCCTAAATTTTTCACTGCTGTTGTTTCAACACCTTTTTTTTATAGGTAAATATTAGTTACTTAATGATCATGTTAGTTTTCAGGGCTTAAACTTGGCCCTTTTGTTTAAAAGTTTTTATTGTGAAGAAAAATAAACCCCTCAAGACCTTCAACTGTTTCCACTTCAACTAACCATGATTCTAAATTGTGGTTGCAGTTATTCTCTAAACCTCGATATTACGGTAAAATGCAAGCAAATGAGATTGCAATGCAATAGCAGAAAGCTCTAAAACTTTACGGTGACAAACCACAATTTAGAACTATACAATACAACCAACTATACCTATTGAAGCTGCTAAAGTACAAAATTTTCACCTATTGCCGATTCTTAACAAAAATTAATACACCAAGCAAGTAAAAAAAAAAAAAAACCTAATTTTCAAAAATTGAATGAATCATAAAAGGAAAATTAGAAAAGAAAAACGGAAAAAATACCCAGCGCCAGGGATCTTGTCAACCTCGAATTCGACGCCGTCTCTTGCCAATACGAACATCTCGCTGACGAAAGGAACAGGCATTCCATTTGGGAAGAGTTGAGGATTCAAAGCCATATCTACGAATTGGAGAGAGAAAGAGAGATTCTGAATTCAGAAATTGCGTTTGGTTTTGAGGGTTTTGTTGAGAAATGATGTAATTGGAATGTTGGAGCGTTTAACCGAACGCGGTGACAGGTTTCTAGAACAGCCCAGATCTTCAATTAGTTTTTAAATGAGGATCATTAATTAATTAATTAGGTGAATTCTAAGGTGAGCGTTCAATTAAATCCCTCACCGGTGGAGTATTAGAAAAACACCGTTAGATTTAATCGATGGATTAGATTTATTTTTATAAAATAGGAAACAGTTGCATTTTTCACAGGCAATTTCATTCTATCTCTTCCTCTTTATCTTCTCCAACTCATTTCTAAAGAGACCAATTACATTTTCATCTCTTTTTAGTAATTTGTTCTCTCAAACTTAACAAAATTCATAGACATTTATTGAAAAAAATAAACAATTTGTGAATGTATAACTTAAAGAAGATGGAAAGAAATAGGAGGAGTTGTATTGATACTGGTTTCTTCGTCGGAAAAAGAGCAGTTAAAAAGATGGTTATAATAAATCTATTATTTTAATCATAATAATCTTAAACAATAAGAAAAAAATTGTGATGTATGATGTATCAAATAACTTTTGCAGTAATTCTTAATTCCTATAAATGTTTAAAGTGAGTGTACAACTTTTCTATCAATTTCTCTTCCCATCTGCAAAAGTGAGAAGACCTATATGCAGTACAATTTTTAAAGAATCTTATGATTCCAATTTTCAGCCCTTTCATATATGAGAAAACCAAATGTTTTGAAACCAGTTAACACCATCAATAGTCTATCCATGCCCTTAGCCAATTAACACCATCAATAGTCTATCGATACCTTTTTCAATTAAGTGTTTGCAAACTTATTTTTATCATATTTATTTGATTATCAACGGCAAGCATATGAGTTATAGAGATAAATAGATGGAGTGAAATTGTATGTGAATGAAAGAATATTTGTTTTCTATATTTTAAAAATAAATCTGATCCATCCATTTGATCGAACGGTATATTTTTTAAGGTTTCACCGGTGAGGGATTTAATTGAACCCTCACCCTAGAAATCACCAATTAATTAAGGGTAAAATTACTCTATAATTTTTTAAAATTATTTTTGGTGAAAAGACATTAAAAAAAGAATTTAATTGGAATACACTGACGGTGTAAAGAAGTTTTACAACGTCAGTGAATCACAACCGTTAATCTATTGGAAGTGTTTGACTTTTATTTTATTTTTTAAAAAAGTGATATAATTGAGTGATTGTGATGCATTGATAGTGTAAAAAGTTTTACACTGACAGTGCATAGCAATTAAACTCTTAAAAAAACTCTATCATTAATTCTCTATTTTAAATTATATTTTATCCATGAAAAAATATTTTGATCTACTTTATTTTTATTTTCCAATGAAACATTAATATTTCTTTCTCTATTATATTCTAATTATTTATTATTCTTTTCTAAACATATTAATTTTTTAATTTGTTTTTATTCTCATTAATAAAAGACTATTTATAAAAATAATATATATTTTTGGTAAAAAATTAATAACATTTTTAATTTGTAAAAAATTGTTGGACTAATATATAAATTTGTGATGACAATGTGCATAAAAGAGGTTTTTCGGGTCCTTTTTGGTGTAGTCTCCGCAGAAAGTAGGAAGAATCTTCTTCTCATCTCTTCTTTAATTGCCTTTTTGCGTATCTAGTTTGGCATGGTTTCCTGGTATGGATAAAAGCCCTCATGCCCTTGAACACTTTATAGGCCATTAAGATATGTCAAATGGGCTGGAACAATCTTTGACTGAGACTGGGATGCAGGTTGTGGCTATGACTGAGGCGATGCAGGGTTGTGACGGACACTCAGGCTGGCAGGGGTGTATATGTGTTGGGTTGGATTGAGTTTGGCCTAACCCGTTCAAACTTAAATGGGTTGGGTTTGTCGTCCAACCCGCAATTTCATTATCAAAATCAACCCGAACCGACTCGTTCATCTATGGGTTGGGTTGAGTTGGGTTCGTTGATTGTTTTTCAAATTAAAAATAATATTTTTTTCAATTAAAAAAATATTGTAACAACATTCAATATATTTATACTCATTTCTAGCACACAAAATGGATGAAACACATTATATAATATCTAATAATATTTAGCAACATGACATAACACTGAATAATAGTATAAAATTCTACAAGACACATTATTTTTATAAAATACATAAGTTGAAATGATACAAAAGAAAATAAAAAACAACATTTAGTCTTAGAATTATATGAACTCATTGATCTAGTAGTATTGTTGGTAGAGAATAAAGTTTTTTTTGGAAAAATTATGGTTAGTAATGATATAGTAATTTTATATTTTTATTTAAAATAAAAATAAAAATAAGAAATTACTAATGTCACATCGATGAGTTGAGTCAACGGGTCCGCGGGTTGCAAAACTCAAACCCGATACCCGAACCAAAAATATATGGATGATTGTGGTTGGGTTGGGTATACCCGTAAATGAATGAGTTCGGGTGATTTATGGATTGGTTCGGTTTGGGTTAGAGGGTTTGTGGGTCGACCCGCACCCATGAACACCCCTAGAGGTTTAAATGCATTAGGCACTGACTATGTGGCCTCAGGTGTCGGTTAGGAGTGTGATGTCTCTCCTGCCTCAAATATCATAGGTGAAGTTGTGTGTCTATGGGAAGATGGAGGCGGGGAGGGATGATCTTGAGAACCTCGACTGCTGCGGGAGGCCGATGAAGTAGGAAGAGAAATATGAACACTGGAACCTGTTGTTGCATCCGCCACATCTTGTCCAGAAATAGAAGAAGCCTGGGATGCCTGGCTCCCTTCCCTCCGAACCAAAGCATGTTGTGTAAGCCTGACACATGCGTCTCAATTAAATGATCTTTGATCCATAACACTCTTGCAGAAGTAAGAAACACACGCTATCAAAAAGACTCGTGTTAAAAGAAAGGGAAAAAATGCAGACAGACTAAAACCGGAGATACATTTCCAGTTTTTATGTAAACGTTGAATAAAACTGAAAATGTATCTCTGATACGACCTCCAACTTTCTGCTTCGTCAATGGCAAAGCTCAAGCTACTAAGACATCAAAAAATGTTCATTGATCGTAAAAACAACCTAACTAAGATGTTTAACCATATTTCTAAGCTTGCAAACACTAAATATTTTAATTATCTAACCTAAAACTCAATTTCTACATTTAACTCAAAAAACACTTACAGTTTCATTTCAAAACGTGATTTTTGTTGGGTTAATGAAGCTTCAACACTGATGTTAGATGATGCTTGATTGTTGTTTGTTGATTTCTTTTGATATTTTCGCACAAAGGAGTAAGTGGAGTTTTTAGAGGTTTTTGAGGTTGTGTTTTTAATGTTTTTCTAAAAGTGAGGAAGAGGAAGAGACGAGCGTGCGTGCATATTTGTGTCAATATATTTCGAAAATATAACCACGAGTCTCTCCCGTAAATGCATATTCGAAATATTTCTACGTGACATCTAATGTTTAGGCTAAACTATGGTTTGTAGTTGGGGTGGTTTTGAAAATACAACTACGATTCCCTCCCATAAATGTATTCATTTTTAGTTTCATGCTCTTTTATACGGTCTTGCCCATCAAAGGTCTGGTTAATGGTGCTTCCAAAAATATATTTCCAATAGCTTAAGTATTTATATATTTTCGCGCGGTGCGCTAAAAAAAGTATGGTGTGTTAAAAACCTTCCTACTAAAAATAACAATAACAAAATAAACTATTTACAACAATATACATTGTGTTGTTTATAACGTTCTATAGATTAGATTGATGTATAATATGATTAGATTGGGGCATAATAGAAAAAGTGAAAATAATAGTAATGACATATGGAAGGAGAAAGACAACGAAACATAAATTGATTAAAAAAAATGTCACATTTCTAGAAATACGAAAGCAGTGCTTAAAGACATCATAATTTTGTTTCAGCTTTAAAAAAATGGATTTTTTTTGTATTTTTGAAAATAGATTTTCGAAATCATTTTTCAAAATATTATAAGTTTTTTATATTAGTTTTTTCTGAAACATCCTAAAATATAAACATATATTATTGAAGACCATAACTTTGTCAAAATCTCAATTTTTAAAAATAGTTGTATTTCAAAAATGATTTTCATAAAAATCTATTTGAAATAGCTTCAAAATTAAGTGATTTTTTGAAATTTTGTTATCCAAGTTTTTTTTTCTTCTATTAATAGATGAAATACCTAAAATCACATTTTAAGAATAATTTTTCAAATAAAATTTTCATTTGAAGCTTTTATAAAAAAAATTGTAAATTTTATTTTTCACAAATTTATGTAACACCATAAAAGTCATTTTTAAAAAAAAGTCAAAACAAACGTGCCAATAACTCACAAAACTCGTATGGTAATGACTATGCTAAATGAGTTCATGTTAAATAGACGGGGCTCCAAGAGTATGTATTTCAAACGTGTGTGGGTGTACAACACGCACCCCAATTAAATGAAGAGAAAAAAATTAAGCAACGATGTGAATAACAATCACAAATCGGTCGCAACAAACACAGAATCACCTAACAAACGAGAATTGATCTCAACCAATACAAAATTAGGGTCACAAAGAAACAACGGATATCGCCCAGGCGAAATCAAGAGACGTCAACCGAAAACTCTGAACTTAGAATTGCAAATGAGCGACAATTCATAGCGCAACCAAGAATAAAGATCTCAATTCTTGGTTGCGATTTCGATTTCAGATACACAATCAAGAGACAGAAAGGAACCGCAAGCAGATACAAGGTTTCGATTTCAGAAGAAACGATTTCAAAACGATTTCGAGAGCATTGAACACAACCAAGATTACGAGATTCCATTTGTTTGATCGAACCAATAGTGTTTGATCAACTAGTGATAAAGGCTAAAATATTAAAATAATAGAGCAGCTATAATAGAGCTATTACCTTCACACCTTGATTTATTTTCACAAATTTATGTAACACTATAAAAATCATTTTTAAAAAAGTCAAAACAAACGTGCCAATAACATACAAAACTTGTATGTTAATGACTATGCTAAATGAGTTCATGTTAAATAGACGGGGCTCCAAGAGTATGTATTTCAAACGTGTGTGGGTGTACAACACACACCCCAATGAAATGAAGAGAAAAAAATTTAAGCAACGATGGGAATAACAATCACAAATCGGTCGCAACAAACACAAAATCACCTAACAAACGAGAATCGATCTCAACCAATACAAAATCAGGGTCACAAAGAAACAACGGAAGTCGCCCAGGCAAAATCAAGAGACGACAGCCAAAAACTCTGAACTTAGAATTGCAAATGAGCGACAATTCATAATGCAACCAAGAATAAAGATCTCAATTCCTAAAAATCGAGAATCTAAAATACACTATCAAGAGACGGAAAGGAACCGCAAGCAGATACAAGGTTTCGATTTTAGAAGAAACGATTTCAAGACGATTTCGAGACGATTTCGAGAGCATTGAACACAACCAAGATAACAACAAGATTCCATCTGCTTGATCGAAGCAATAGTGTTTGATCAACTAGTGATAAAGGCTGAAATATTAAAATAATAGAGCAGCTATAATAGAGCTATTACCTTCAAACCTTGTTGTATATACAATAAATTGATCTTATTTCCTTCTTGCAACAAAAGAATTAATTTAATACAAACTCTCAAATTTTAGCAGACAATAAATAACCTCTCATTACAAACAAGACAATAAATAACCTCTCATCACAAACAAGACTGGTTTTTAAGACTTATAGTTATACTACTGTACTGCTTTTCATCACTTGAAGAAGAATTGTTTACATTCACTTGCTAGGATGTGTTTTCCTTTTAGCAAAGAACATAATAACCTTTGAAGGAAACAATGATTTCTTCTTCTTCTTTTTGTTCTTCGCATCCGAAGACGATCCACTTTCATTGCTATTATTATTATTGTTATCATTATTAGTATTGTTTTCTAAAGGAGCTTTTCCCTTTGAGGTGTGTGATGAATCATTTACATTCACAGTTGGAGCAGCAGCAGTAGTAGTATTAACCTCACTATCCTTCCTTTGTTGTTCTTGATCAGCTCTCCATGATCTCAACTCGTGTTCTACAGCTGATTTTCCTTCTGCCGCTTTCTCAGCATTCTCAGTTGCAATTTTCAATGATTCTCTTCTCACACACAGCTCTTCATTCAGTTCTTCTAGTTTCTCCAAGCTTCTTAATTCAGATTCCTTTGCCATCTCAATCTGTGAGTTTGCAGCTGCGATTCTTAGATTAGCTTGTTCCTCGGCTTTCTGAGTTCTCTTGCTGAGTTCATGGTATTCATCTAATGTGAGTGTCACAAGAGATGAAGTATCAACTTCTTTCTTGTTGCTTCCTCCTCTAGTTGATTCACTTCTCTCCAACGCTTTGATTGAATCTTTAGCCAACTTTTCAGAAACTTTCGAAGCTCCTATTATAAGAGATAAAATTAGTTAAGATTTAGAGCTCGTTTGTTAATGATCAATTCGTCAAGTTATCAATAAATGAGATGTTTCAGTAATACCTATCTCCATTTTTGTTGCTCGTAATCTGTTTTGCAACGTAGCTAAATTTGCTTTGGCTCGTTCAGCTTCTTCTTGTGCTTGAAGAAGTTCGGCTTGAGCAGCATGAGATAATGATTTGGCTTCATCGGCTTCTTGTACTGCTGCTTGAAGTTTCTTAGGTAACTCAGCCATAACCTCTCTTGCTTCATTTTCTTTCATTTGAAGAAAAGCTATTGCTGATTTTGATTTCTCGAGCTCGACTTGAAGGTCAGTGACTTTAGCAGAAGCTCTTTCTTCGCTTTCTTTTAACTTGTTGAGACTCAACTTCTCTTCTTCTAGTTCTGATTGAAGCAATATTGAAGCTTCTTTCAAGCTATTGACCTCAGCTGTTGCTTTTTCTATGTTCATTTTCACTTCCTCGAGTTCCTTCTTTCTTAAAATATCGGTTTCATCTTCTAGTTTTGATTCCATGTACGCTGCTAACTCGGCTTTCAAATCGAGCAACAAAGAGGAAGAAGCTTCCAATTTTGATTTGAGAACTCTTGCTGATAAAACTTGTTGGTTTAGTGTCTCGAGTTCTTCTTCTGATTTTTCGAGTTCAAGCTTACAGTTGCGAGTTTCTTCATCAATGACGCCTGATGTTTGTTCCTCGGCTTCCAAATGCGCTGTTCGAGTCAAATTCAATGACTCCTTTGTTGCAATTAACTCAGCATTTAAATCTTCAACTGCTTTTTCTATCTCTTTAGATGCTGCAACAGCCTCTTCCGCATTGTTGATAGCTACATCCCTTCCATTCACCATAGAATCATACTCTCTCCTTAAAGAGTCCAATTCTTTTTTCAAGAACTCCAATTCCGAAGCCGCGGAACTTTGCATGGATTGTTCAACCTCAAGCTGTGCCTTGGCTTCAAAACTGGCTTCATCTGCAATGTCTTGCTCCAGCTCCTCGATTTTGCGAATCACAAGTTCGGCTTCTTCTTTAACCTGAACCTCGTCTCTTTCTACACTTTCTAAATTGACTCTGAGTTCTTCTATGAGTTTCTTCGTGTTTTCCAGTTCCTCGGTCGTGCTCGGTTTTGCAAATTCATGTCCTACCATCTTGCTTCTCTGATCAACCAAAAGAATAAAAGAGAGAAAAAATAAGAGATGGCGTCACGACGCCAAAGGAGTTCAAACCTTGAAAGCTAACATAACTAGTAATTTACAAATCCAAAAATTTGAAAGCAAAAAAACATTTGAGCGAGAGATTACGACATACCTCCAGACTTTGGGTTCTACGGGTTTTCCAATCGACTATTCCTCCGAATTTGGAGACAGCATCTTTGACAGATTCAAAAGGTGCTGCTGTATCAATGTCATGCTTAAGACCTTTAGCAGAATCATAAACTGGTGAAGATTCTTCACTAGACTGACTAGGGGATTCTGGAAGGTTCTCCATAGATGATTATTCTTTTCCTTCCCAAAGTGGCACTTCTTAAACAGCAATTAGGAGTGCCACAAAAAATGTCTGAAATTGAAGTTGTGTGATTATTAGAAAACAAACAATGAATATAATATAAAACATGTATGATGAATATAATGACAATTATCACAATGTAGGATGGTGCATTTGCAGCCTCCTCCATCTTTCATTTGTGTGTTCCAAACTCATGCAACATTTCCATAACGTGTGGTGTGAAAATCACCACACCTCATTATTTTATACCTATTTGTTATCACCATAATTAAATACAAATTCCTTTTGAGAAAATGTATCTCTATATTCTTATATTTTGTCTCATTATAACATCAACCTAGAAAAATCGCGGAAGAAAGCCACATCAACCTACAAAACCCCCGGGGGTTGGCGCGTTGGTGAAGGATTGGGTCTCGAGGGTGTATTCCTCTTAAGATCTCAGGTTCGAATCCAGCTAGGTGCTAACAACCTTTATGTTAGACTAATCCATACAGAGTTTTGTTCTAACTTTAAATGGGTCCCCACCAAGGGACAGGGCAGTGGGATTGGTCCGTTTGATTTGTCGGCCTTAATGCCGGTTACCAAGTTTTTAATTAAAAAATCAACCTAAAAAAACCTTGACAGAAAACCACATTAACCTAAAAAAATGAAAGACAGCATTCAACAACATCATGTTATAATTGTAATAATAATGATAATCATGACAGAAGAATAATAAACAATTAGGGTGTACAATGCAATGCAAGAAGAAATGAATGAAATGAAAAAGAAAGAAGAAAGTGAAGGAGAAGAATGAACCTGGAATAATAGAAAGTGATGAATGATGAATTAAGGAGGAGCAGAAGAAAGAAAGGGGAAAGGAGAAGCTATAATACGGTGGTGGAAGAAGTTGTTGAGATTGAGGCGATGATGAAGGAAGGAACAACTCATTACTTGCTCAAAATTTCTTCCTTCCAACTCATCATGCAATTGCAAAATATGCAATTGCATTACAACGTTAACATATCCTTCCACCAAATACTCTCATTCATATTCAAACACGTGTTGGGACACAGCATGTTACAACCTTTTCCACCACCATTTCTATTCTTTTACATCTAAACAAACATAATATATCATAATATTATGTTCTTATTATAGTAATAACATATAATCTTATTTTAAATAAATTTTTTCAAATTATTATATTGTCTAATTATAACTTGTCTGTCAAAATAAAGGTTATTAAGAATATGTTTAATGAATATATGACGTTCCATGCTATGCTATTGAATATGATATAAATGTCTATGAATGTCAGTTTAGTTGAGAGCCGTGCAGAAATAACGGAAGTGAATGAGTTATAAGATCAGAGAAAATAATGAATATGATATAAATATTTTATTGTTCAAATGAATAGATTATTGCATCCTATACAATACACAAAATAATGATTCTTAATATATTTCTCTATACATTTGTACTAGTACTTCCATAATAAAAACATTGGAAGTTATGGCATAGGAAGGAATGAAAATAGTAACAGGTTGTGATATTGATGATAATTTCAGCCAATAATAGCAATCAAGCTTTGTCTGACAATAGGAATTGAACATAGTAAAGATCCAAATATGCCATTCAGAGCATAAGCAATGGCACAAAATGGGAGAGCTTCAGGTTCCTTTGCAGATAATGCTGCTGTTCCAAGTCCATGTGCACTGTACAAAATTTATTCAAAAACAAACAATTACATGTATGCATCAAGAAGAAAATAGTTTGTATACTTATATGTTACCAAATATCATTTCTAGCTCTACTTGACGAACTACTCATAAACTAAAATCTGTTTGGATTGATTTATTTAAGCTTATTTGATGGTATAAGTATTTGTGAAACAAGAGAGTTTGTGAAAATAGCTTACGACATGTTCATTATTTGTTATCAACTTATTTCCAAAGTGCTCCGATATAGTTTATATGAAAACAACTTTATTTATTTTGTCATAAAAATAGTTTATATATAACCACTAATCTTATAATAGTTAATTAAATTGTTTATCCGACAACAACAATAACTTAATCTTATCTCACTAAGTGGTGTCGGGTACATTGATCAAACGACGTCGTAATGCTCTATCATATATCATATTTTTTGCTATAGTTTTTCTCTACATGAATCTAGTGATTAGACTACTCTCTTATATACTTTCTTTACTATAAAATCTACATGTCTTCTCTCCACATGTTCAAACTACCTAAGCCAAATTTTCATCATTCTTTCTACTATAGGTGCTACCGTAACTCTCTCTCTAATATTGACATTTCTAATCATATCCTATCTAGTCTTACTACACATCCAACATAACGTCTTAACGTCATATCCGAACAGGACGTAAATCAAAACGGTGGCATGGAAATTGTAAGAGTCCACACCGATCCACACGACACCATAGTGCAGGATCCATATACAATGTTTGTGCAGGATATAGAGAAAAAGGATTTTTGGTAAGTAAATGATATATTGGTTACCGAAAAATACCTTGAAGCGGTTGCTATTCCTCTGGCAATCGGATCACTAAATCTGAGTTTATCAAGAGTTGCTTGCACGAAATTTGCCCCAACTAGACCAGTTACAACAACCACAGCTGCTGTGAGAGATGGATTGGCACCTGTAGACAGAAAAAGGAAAATTCTCTAAGGTGGCATGAAAGTACAATCAAATACAAAGCAAATTATAGAGCATCCCTTTTAAGATTATTGGGATGGTTGCACTACAGGCGTGATATTTACCGTCAAACAAGGATACAATACTGAGGGCCAATGCCACTGTTATACATCTGGGTAGAATGGACACAGTTAAGGATGGTTCTAATTGAAGAAGTCGTCCAACAAGAGCGGTTGAGTACAACGAGAATATTGTTGAGATGATGACAGAGGTGAAAATCTCAGCAGCATGCCTTTTCACAAGCTGAATGTAGTAGACAAACCAATAGTTAACGATTAATGGTTTAATTTTTATTTAATTACAGTACGTGAAGAAAATTATGCAAAGCAAGTTTTCTATTCGGCTTATCAGATTTAGTTTTTTGCAACCGTATAAGACTCGTTTACAAGGAAACTTAGATAGATTACCTTTCTTTGCTTGAACATAGAGAAGGAAAAGGAGAGAATAACAGATCCCAAAAATCCCATTAAGATGTCACCAGCTCCGGGATTGTTGGATACATTGGTAAGGTAATATCCTAGAACAGGATCGAGTCCTAACTTGGAAAAATACCCGAAAGCAAATGCTGTCAGAACTGATGATAGTGCACAGCAAATTATAGGATGGAAGACTTTCTTCACACTTGATGGCAACCTGAAGGGGGGAAAAACAAGAATCAACTTCTAGTAAAGATTCAAATTGCATACGATAACGCCGGTAACAAAAATGAAAATATTTACCCAGTACCAACTATGTAGCCCAACACTGTGGATGAAAGCAAAAATGGAAGGCATGTTCTAGCACTTGTCCCCAACAATGTTGGATAAAATAGTGCACTAACAAATGATGTTACGAGAATCACAGTCCACGTCCACACTTCAATGGTAGAAAATGGAGAAGGCTTTCCCATCGGCTCAGCATCTATCAATGTTGTTTTAACGGCTTTCCTTACTGCTATAGCTGTGAAACCAGCAACACATAGTGTAGCTAGCCATCCTCCAACTGAACAACATTATAAACATCGCCATTAAAACATCAATCAAATGACGAGTTGTTGTGTTGTAGAAAGAGACAAACAATAGATGCGTGCACGAACCTACAATAAGGCCAATTTTGATGCCAGAAGCGGCAGGAATATCTCTAACGGAAAGGGGCAAAACAACCAAAGAAGGAACATAGAACAAAGGGAGCCATCTCTGGATGAACATAAAAGCAGGCTCAAAGAAGTTCATCACTGCTGTAGCTGCAGATGGCACAGTTGAGTCAAGAATAATCAAAACTGAGAATATACAAAACATTCCAAACAATGCACTAGGGAATTTGATTGCAGCAGCCACAAATGCTTGCTTCAAAAACTTATCCGTAGCAACAAAAAGCCCCAGAGACACAATCAAATGTAACACCCCAAACACCTGAAATTTAGAAGGAAAAAAAACTCAAATTTATTACATATAGACTAGTTGGTTCTATGGTGGCAAAATTTGATTTTGACTGAATTAATTTTGTAAAATTGATTTTAGATAAAAATGAATTTAGGATAAATTAATTTATATTTGGATATGCATGTGTTTGGCTCGGCAATAAAGGAAATTGATTTTGAGTAAATTGATTCCGACTAAAAATAAGTAGAAGATAAATTGCTTTATGTTTGGATAAATTTCAGATTAAAAATCATGTTTAGAATCAAAAGCTATGAATCTGATCTTCAAGTAAAATCAATTCTAAATCATAATCAATTTTACTCTAGAGCAATCAAACGTATAAAAATCAATTTTGGATGTCTCAAACTTGAAATCAAACATATACTAAATGTATGTTTGGTTCTGCAATGAAAAAAATTGATTTTGAGAAAATTGATTCTATAAAATTGATTTTGATTAAAAGTTAGTTAAATAAAAAATGATCTATTTTTGAATAATTTTATGCACAATTGAGTTCAATTGAAAATTTCAATAGAAAAATCATAATTAAACTCAAAAAGTATGAATTCTAACGTCAAGTAGAATTGTGTCTAAAAGCATAATCAATTCTACTTTAGAAGAACCAAACACCTCAATAGCATTTCAAATCAATTCTACACCTCTAGAATTCTTTTCGGCTTTTCCAAAAGTTAGATTGAAAAAATCGCTTTTAGAGTCAATTTCTAGAGTAAAAAAATCAATTATATTTGAAAACTCTCAAACAAGTCAAAAACAATTATTTAAAGTCTTGAGAATCACTTATGCTCTCCAAACATGCAGATAGAAACATATAAAGACTCACATTTTGAGTGAGTGATGAAGTGCTTCCAGAATCAGTTTGAGCTGAACGAGTTGAAAGTTGTCTACTTTGAGAACTTCCATGAGTACCCTTTTGCAATAAACCGGAATTCAACATTGTAGGAGCTATTGGGCTACACAAAAAGGAAGACTTTTTTCTAATATTTGGGAGAGAAAGAGGTGCAGATTTTGCAGAGGGGGTGGAGCGAAAGATGAAAGATGGTTTAAGAGATTGGTTAGTGATAAGTGGAAAGGGAGTGATGAGGAAATGGGTCGCCATTGAATTGACCAGAAGGGGAAGTTAGGCGTCATCGAGCTGGAGAGAAGGCGTTTATGAATTGAATTCTGTTTTTGTGGGACCTGAGAGAATATATTGTATGGACAAAATGAAGAAATGATGATGATGAGATGATGAGATTAAAGTTTACTACATCCATAGATTTTTCTCATAACGTTTTTTTTTTTTGCATGGAAAAGTATTTGGTGCTAATTTGAATGATTAGGCTTTCTTTTGAATCGGTAGAATAAAATTGAACGGATTAATGATTTAGTGTTTCGATCATTTAAAATTGAAATGATTAATGATTAAGTTGTAAGGATTTCATTTCATTTTATCATTTATTATCATATTTCTTTTCCTTCTATTTTCAAACAATAAAATAGTATCTTTATTTCGTTCTGTTTCATTCAACTCCGCTTCATTTCATAATATTCAAACATAGTTTTAATGTTAAATGTAATTAGGGGTGGAAATTAAGGTAGGAAAATATAGTTGCAGACGGTTTAAAATTTTGATTCATCCCATAAAAAAATGAGGGTGAGGCAGACTCGCAGGAACTGCATTTCTAAAGTTTTAAAATACAAAATTTTATGTTAATGTTTGCACCAGCAAAAGCTTGTAAAAAAATACAAAAGTTTATGTTAATGTTTGCTCCAGTAAAAGCTTGCAAAAAAATACTCCATCTGTCTCAAAATAAGTGTCTTTCTAACTCTAAAAAGTTGTCTCATAATAATAGTCTATTTACTTTTCTAATGCAACATTGATTAATTTTTACCAACATTACCCCTTATTTACACTCTTTTCAAGATATGACAAATATATCAACCAATAGTAATTAAGGGTAATTTTGTAAAAATGTTACCTTTATTGACTCAATAATTACTTTTCTTAATCTGTGTGTAACAACCTTAAACGACTTTTATTTTGAGACGGAGGGAGTACAAAAGTTTATGTTAATGTTTGCACCAACAAAAGCTTGCAAAAAAATACAAAAGTTTATGTTAATGTTTGTACCAGCAAAAGCTTGCAAAAAAATGGACAAGGTGAAAAGGACACATTAGACAGTATGAGTATAAAATATTGGTCTGTTCTACGAAAAAGTATGGACAAAATAGACATCTTTTGTGAGTTGAGTTTGTTGAATATAATTAGAAATTTGATTGAATTAATTTGATAATTGTTTCGTACTGAAACCAGAAATTGAGTGAGGATCGAAGATAATGGTGAATTTGAGCTTCTGGTGCAGCGGAGATGGGGGATGACCTGCAAGGTTAGCGCTTCAACACTCATGTCAATATATGAGGAAGAAGAGTGAATTGAAATGAAATTTGAAATATAGTACTTGAATTGGCGCGTTGAGTATATATAAAGTAGATGAAATAACAAACTTGTTATTTGTTAGGAGTGGATTGCAGAGAGCCGTTAGACTCGTCAAGAAACTGGATCCTCTATTTTCTCTTCCAGGATAGTTCTGGTGTGCTAAGAAGGTTCTGGAAGGACTATGGCTCCTTATGAATGGTCGGCAGGAAACAATATGGATGGCCTAGAACAGTAGTCCCCAAGTCCTTGTTTTGTACTTAGCAGAGCAAGGGTTTGTCATATTAGCCTCGAAGGTCGACCATTCTTTCATATATCCTACAATAACAAAAATAAACTCTTCAATTTTTTTTTGGGAACTCGTGTCTTTAATGCTCTATATCTCAAACGTCTTTTCAGATGTATCCTCATTATGACCCTTTGGAACTGGAGCAGCTAAGTGTTCCGCGTGAATGATTTGAAGTGTTTGATAGAGTGTATTTCTCTTTCTATTCTCTTTTGTAGGCTAACATATGATTCTTCAAGAGTTAGCTTCATATTTATTTGAGTGGTTTTTTCCTATTTGCTGTTATCTTCTTTCTTCTTGATCTTTTTCTTTTGTGTATTTGGAAAGTTACTACATCATGGGTAAAAAAATCACAGAAAAATGCTCACAAATCCCAAAAGAGTGCTCAATCTCTATGGGTGGATCATGCTTATTCTTAAATCATTTATGTCTTTTCTAGATAGTGTAATCTTGATAGAGCCTTTCTCGAGGTGGGTCCATCTTCGAATTGGGGTGTCTTGACCACTGGTGAAAATGATCGCATATGTAGTGAATATGGCGATTGCGTCATTCCTTTTTATGAATGCACCTTCTCGGTCTTGGGCCTTCGTCTTCCCTTCAATGCTTTTGAGATGAAAGTTCTTAAGCATTTGTTAATGGATATATTGTAACTCCATCCCACAAGTTAGGCGTATGTGAAAGTTTTCCAGTACTGGTGCAAATATTTGAAGGGGGATCCTATCTGACCCTTTTCGCTAATCTATTTTGATCTTATCATGGCCCTGCGACTCGAATGCGAGTAGAGGATTAGTTTATCTGGTGTCGATCGTCAAGGGCTTCGAGGCTTTTTTTGAGAGCTTTCAACAATTTAAAGATCGATTCTTTCAATTTACCCCTATCAGTCCAAAAGCTCATGCAATAATCTATATTTTTGGAGGTGGAGCGGATGGTAATTGAGCTGAGTTGTTCCATAAGTACTAGAATGAGAGTCATTCCTTCATGGGAAATGGGCTATATGTATGCAAAGAGGAAGACCTTCCCAAGGAAGAGATGTATCAGAAGAATCGGCTGATGAGCTATATCAATGAGCTTTCAGCGGGATATATACCTGCAGCAAATACATATAACTTCCCCCTCACTTACCAGGATAAGGGATGTGTTGTTCCCCCTTAATCTCCCTGGTTCTCTTGCCGACCAGGTGAATCTTTTGATAAGGAGTGTGGCAAGAAAAGACTAGTCTCTAGCCTTTGCCTGATATACTTTGAAGTCTACTTAAACGTCACTTTCAACAACCCAAAGAGAGCTAGAGTATGTGCGTCTTGAGGATGCTTCTCTGACCTAGCACTTGGTTGATTGTACAGTCGTCGACCTTAAGGAAGTTTTGTAGTCTTTTAAAATGCCTTGCAGCAGATGGAGCATTTCCACCATCCTTTGCGTATCTCAAGGGACTAGGTTAAGTTAGATTAAATGCTCAAAGATGGGAAAGTCGTCTCCCTACTGGGATAGCCATGCCATCCTTTTTTGTTTACAGTACAGAAAGTACCTTCGTAATGGAAAATTATATGCGCATATTTTTGCAATGAAGTGTTGTTTTACCTGTATAAGGTATATTTGTGTGATCCTAAGTGTAGATCTAGGAATTCCGTGAAAATTTACGAGGTCTTCCCTTGAAGTTTCTTATACGTTATTGGATTTGTTCCCGACAAAAGTTTGGTTTCCCTTCTCCTGCCGAGGTGAAAACTCGGTCCGAGGTAGACTTTTGGATAATCCATTATGGCCTATGAAGTGGCTAGCTTCTAGAGGGGTAGATTGTTATTGCATGTAGGAAATTGATTGATGTAGTCGCACGTGCAAAGCGGTTGCAACAGCACCCATGATTGTGGGGAATTGACTGTTATAGTCGTACGCACGAGGCATTTACAACAACACCCTTGAATTTCTTTATGGGTGCTTTTCACTGTAGGAATTGATTGATGTAGTCGCACGCGTAAGCCATTTGCAATAGCACCCTTGACTGTGGGGAATAGATTGTTGCAGTCGCGAGTGTGAGGCATATGTGACGTCACCTTGACTTTAAGGAATTGATTGCTAAAGTCGTATGCACGAGGCATTTCCGAAAGCAGTCCTGAATTTCTTTGCGTCAGACCTCAATCTTGTGAGTCGCACCCCGAGCTTGCTGTTATTGTACACAGTCACAAAGAAATTAGTATTTTAAATTTTGTAATATCTCATTTATAATTGAGAATTGCTTCTATATACGAGGAGAGTGATTATACACACATAGCATTTAATACAAAAAGAAAAGAAAACATAACGAGGTTGGCTAGCCACCACTTATTATCCTTATTTACTTTTCATTTGGCTAGTGTCTTCTTGGGGATGAATTCCCGAGCTTTTGAGTTTCCTGGTTAGGGAAGCCACGTTGATCTCCATCATATTGACCTTGCCTTGGTCTCGCTGAAGTGCTTGATAAATTCTCTAGGATCCTTTGAGAACGATACTGAAGGTGATCGGCTCCCCTTAAAGGTTATGGCATTTGATTTTAAGGTGGACTGGTGAGGCTACGTCATTTAGGGTGGCCGTGAAGGGCACTCCTATATTGCAATTGTAGACACTCTGGAAAGGGACACCGAGGAATTATGAACTGATGGACCAGACTTCTTTCCTTTCTCCTACTCACATCATTAGCTGAATATACCCCTATGGATGGGTGGTCGTCCCATTGAATGCCTGCAAATCTAAACCTTCATGCAGTAATAAGTTTCCTTTATCTTGTCCCATTTTTTCAAACTGCTATGAATACATGATATCGCAAGAGCTCCCTTGGTTATCAGGATTTTTGAGACATTAAACTGCACTCCCGTCCTTTTTGTGGACGGCTAACATCTCGATGATTTTTCTCTTCATGGTTCCCTTGAAAGTGAAGTTTTTTCGGGGTGCCTCTATAGTGATAGCAGCGATATATGGGTGTTTCCCCTTGCTGGCCTCATTTTCCTCGCCATTGGTTTCGGGGTTGGAGGTCTTCGAAGGATATTTAACCTTAGGTGACTCTTCCTTTTCTCTTTTGCCCCCTTTCACATACTCAGTCAGCCAACCTTTCTTGATTAACCCTTCAATGTAATTGTCGGTGTTGTAGCCATGTCCTTTGTGGAAGCAATGATATTTCAACTTGTCGGTCTATGGCGACTATCTAACGGGATAAGGGGTTTAATCCCTCATTTCCAAAATTATGTGTTGGCACAATTTTGGTAGATCTTATCCTAATATGCAGACAAGCTTTCCCACTTCATATCTTTCATAACTTTGAAGCTTCAAGTCTTGTCATCATTATCTTTAACTTTATCATCACACGAGAATCTTGAATCTTCTTGATGAGGCTTAGGATATCTTCATGTATATTACCATCATCATCTGAGAGTTTGAAAGGTTAAACCATTGGTGATCCTTGAAACTTGAGTCTTCACTTAAGAGTTTTTGGATTATAGTGTTGACTATAAATAAGTTCTTGATCAACCATCTTGTGTATCTTTGACCGCTTGAACTATCTTCAGTAGTTGCTTGACTTCAAGTGTTGTCATCAAAGTTAATTAGCTACTAGTTGACTTGCATCTTTTCTATCCATAAGATTCATTATCTTAGATCACTTCTTGTCTATACTTGCAAGCACATAGATCCACAAATACATTCAGGACATGGCCCACACTTGCCTGTTCCTCTTCTAATAACACCTGGTGAATTGGTCTAAGGGGATTTCCTTCTAGCTCTGGTGTCATGCATGGATAAAACATTTTACAAAGTTATTAGATGTAAACCATATATCGTACTCCATGGACTAGGAGTTGGAATACTGCATAGATCCTCTGGCACCATATGTTCATGGTAGTCCATAAATATCACATCAACGTCAATATGAAGGACACTGGCAAGAGCAGATGTTGTAGGGTCCCTGGGTATACCCTACAAATACCCAAATTATCTCAATATTTCTTAGGTAAAGGCTCAATGTGGGAGCCCATCCATGCATAGTCCAATAGAACTTATCCAATGTATATATTTCACACACGTGAGATTCAATGTTCACGTTCAGATCTCCATGTTTTACTTCACTCATCTTGGACTCCGTAACTGAAGTAAATGTGTTAACCCTTTTGGTTCACCCCGTGCTGCCATATCGAAGACCAGTATCATTGTTTCAGGAGTCATACATCACTAAGCAACACTAATTCTAGTTTCCTTGCATAACAATATATAAGCGACCCCACGATCTGTGACCAAATATCGAGGAAAACGCACAAGCACAACTAACTTCTAGATCTGACCTTGACTTTGTTACGACACTATAGTTCTCTAAAGACATCACCTTTATCCCCTAAAACATGGAGGTCAGGTGGAGGACTTACACTGTGTAATGTTTCAGTTACAAGACAAAAATTTAATGTGTCTATTCCTGAGGTCATCTACTTCTACTAAACACATCTTCAGTCTCGTCTCCAAGTTAGAGACATGCCCGAGTATTTTGAAACGGCAAAGAAGCACGATCTTGTGGTTGGTCTCAAAGCTTTCAACACAGTTCTAGCTTCATGCATGATAGTAAAGACATTGGGGCAATCATTTACTATTGTAAATTTTTACCTTTTTAATCTTACTGGCTTTGGTGTTAAAGTGTTAACCTTATATATAAACCCCCACTTCATTGTACTGAAGATCAACATCACTACATCAGAAAGTTTTTTATCCACATATCTATTAGAGGTGTAGAAAGTAAATCGTGAACACTTTAGGTGTAGAATGTAAAAAAGGAAAATGGGCTTTGCACATCTACTATCTATTCATTAATAATAGATTGACCAAATTGCCTAAATTACCCTTTCACCAAAATTTATTTGCAGTAATAAAAGGTCATTTTTGTAACTAATAAATTAAGTATTCACTCTTTCAACTTTATTGAATGGATGCCCCAAGTGTTAGCTTTTCATTGGTCTGAATTAAATAACATTTTTCCTACAACTTTATTGCATGAATGATGATATCACATGTAAGCCATGGATGATGGAAGTCATATTTAAATTTCTTTTACATTTCATTTTCCCACACTTTCTTACTTTCATTTTAATTTTTCTTAATTTATTTATTACCACAAAAAATATTAATAATCTATTTTTAAATTTTAATCTTACTAAAAATTTCAAATTTCTTTCACATTTCATTTTTCCATACTTTCATTTTAATTTTTCTACATTTATCTATTATCGCAAAAAATATTAATAATCGATCATTTTATTATTATTCCCAAAAATATTTAATTATTTCACGGGCCACTATCAACTCAATATTTAATTTTTTTTAATCGATCATTACACATTTTCTCTAGCTTAATTAAAATTTCAAATTTCTCTCACATTTTTTCACACTTTCTTACTTTCATTAATTTTTTTCTCTATTTATTTATTTATTATCTCACGGGTCACTATCAACATAATGTCTATTTTATTTTAATCAATCTTTGTCTTTATTTGAGAGATAATATCTTTATTTTTATTTTTTTCTCCATTTCACGATTTTTTATCAATATTTAATACAATTAAATTTCCATGATTATTGTTTATTTTACATTTGTTTTTAAATATATTTTATATCGCATCAAATTATTTTTTTATTTCACGGGTCATTATCAACATAGTAGCTATTTTATTTTAATCAACAATTACTATTAATTGAGAGATAATTTTTATTTTTAAATGTTAATATTTCACTTTTATTATCTCCATCTTATAGTATTTTTTTATATGATTATTTAATATAATTGAATTTATATGATCATTTTTCATTTATAATTAAACCATAGTGATCTATATCATTTTCTTTTAATTGTTGTTGGACCGTCAATTATTAAATTACCTGACCCAATTTTGCTATTGTGTTCTTAACCTATCTTAAACATTTTTTTTGTGGATCATTGTTTTCTATATAATTATTGTTAAATTTACCATTAAGTAAATTATTTCATATTTTTCATTTATATTTAAAATTTTACATTTGCATTTAAAATTTTATTTTTTTCTCCGACTCACATGTCCTTTTTTATATGGTTCTTTATTACACACAAAATTAACACATGAATACGATAATAATGTTTAATCTTAAGGGCCGCTTTCAATACAATGCCTATTTTATTTTAAACAATAATGACTTTTATTTGAAAACTAAAGTATTTATTTTCAAATTTCAAAACGATTTCTATGAATATTCGGTTTTCAAAGAATTAGGAGTATAACAGAACAATCAATAAAACTCTAACTCTATTCAAGTAAAACAATTCCTTTTAATTATGCATATTGCTTATAATTCCTTTTATTTATATTATTCATATCATTACAAAAATACTACACCAAAAAAAAAATCACCCGTGCGAAAGCACGGGTCTCTGACTAGTTGTATAAATAATAGCTAGCAAAGCCTTTTGTAGATAACGATCATAGAGAGTGTAACAGAATTTGGAGAATGAAAACTCTTTTCATCTTCTTCCTCTTCATTTTTCTATACATACTTTATGGTTATTGTTCATAGTTCATGGAGATTGTGCAAGAGCTAATATGGTATCAGTAGCTTTTTTCTTCAAATCTTGAATCCACAAGATTTGATTTCCATTTCTGCATTTCATTCTTGCTTCGCAATCTTCATCGTTTTTCATTCACTTCATCATGGAAGATCAACAACAGAATCCTTTTTTCATTCATCATTCTGATCATCCTGGTCTAGTTTTGGTTTCACACCTCTTGACGGAAGAGAACAAGATCGAATTTGTTGATGGTTCGATTCTGCAACCTCTTGATGGTGATCCTCAATTTCATTTATGGAAGCGCAATGATAGTGTTGTTTCTTCTTGGCTTTTGAATTCTATTTCAAAAGAACTCACTGCCAGCATCATTTACGCATCTACCGCGGTGGCGATATGGAACGATCTTCAAGAACATTTTCTTCAGAACAACAGCCCTCAGTTGTTTCAAATTCGTAAAGATTTCATCAAGTGTACTCAAGGAACTCTCTCTTTCAGTGCGTACTACTCTAAAATTAAAGGACTCAAGAAGAGCTAGCTGAATTTCGCCCAATTCATCAATGTGTGTGCGTCGGTGTATCTCCTTTGATTAACCACATCAACCGTGAGTATGTTCTTACCTTGTTGCTAGGATTGAATGAAACCTTCAACCCTATTCGCAGCCAGATACTTCTCATGGATCCTTTTCCTTTATTTAGTCATGCGTTCTCTCTTGTGATTCAAGAAGAGAAACAGGGGATGTTCAATGCTATCCCTACTGATAACACTGAAACCCTAGCTTATGTTATCCATGATTATAATGGTTCTAAGTCCAAGAATGGAAAGAAAGATAGAACTTTGTGTTCTCATTGTGGTGTACTTGGTCATATCAAGGAAAAGTGATTCAAGCTCCATGGTTATCCACCTGGATACAAAAAGGCCAAATCGACTGCTACTTCCAATTGTGCAGCAAATGCAGTCAACACAGACAATCTTGACGATGACATGCCATTGAACACAAAACAATATCAGCAGCTCATTGCTTACATCCAAGGCCAGATGGCTCACCAATCTTCCTTTGGATATGCATTAGGTGATTCAGTTGGTATGATTTTAACTTCATCACATCACAATGAATATCCTCTCACACACACTTGGAATGTTGATCCAGGAGCCACATCACATATTGTGCACTCTTTATACTTGTTTAGTTCATATAAATTTTTGTCCAATAAATTTGTGACTTTGCCAAATAATACAAAAGTTCCAGTTTCTGCAATAGGCACTGTTGTGTTGAACTCTCATTAAGTGTTGAAAAATGTGTTGTACATTCCTAAGTTCCAAATCAATCTTTTATCTGTTGGTCAGTTGTTAAATCAATCCTCATTATCTTTTTTTCTCTAATTCTCAATTTCTGATTCAGGATAGTCTGAAGAGTATGTCAACTATACCATCATGTAATTTTGTTAGTAATATTTCTGTTTCCACTTGGCATGCAAGATTAGGCCACTTATCTAATCAAGTGTTACAAATGATTCACAATAAAGTTCCTGATTTAGTTCCTCTAAATGCTTCACATCATGATTTTTGTAAGATTTGCCCTCTTGCTAAATTTCATCATTTACCCTTTACTTCTAATAACAATCATAGTGCCTTACCCTTTGATTTAATTCATTATGATGTGTGGGGTCCTTTTAGTAATTCCACCTATGATGGTCATCACTATTTTCTGACCATTGTTGATGACAACACAAGATACACATAGATACACTTAATGAAACATAAGTATGAGGCAACTATGTTAATTAAACTATTTTTTAATTTTATCAAAACTCAGTTTAACACTTCTATAAAGGGAATTCGCAGTGATAATGCAAAAGAATTACAGTTGACTGATTTCTTGCAAACTGAAGGGGCAATACATCAGTTTTCATGTCCTCATAGACCTCAACAAAATTCAGTGGTTGAAAGGAAGCGTCAACATCTCCTAAATGTTGCAAGAGATTTATTGTTCCATTCCAAGGTTCCTATTCATTTTTGGGGCGATTGTGTTAACACAGCTGCATTCTTGATCAATAGAACACCTTCTTATGGGTTGGACAAAAAGTCACCTTATGAGCGGCTACATAATAAGGTACCTGAATATGCTTTTCTAAGAATATTTGGCTGTTTATGCTTTGCTGCAACTATCCCTACCTATAGAAACAAATTTACCCCACGGGCTACACCTTCTGTCTTGCTTGGTTATCCACCAGGAGTGAAAGGCTATAAACTCTAGGTTTTGGAAACTAGAAAAATCATGATTACTAGAGATGTAACATTTCAAGCGTCTATATTCCCTTTTCATTCCAACACAGATACCAACCTTTTACCAAGTTTGTTTTCTGACACAGTTTTACCAAAATCTCTTGCTGAACCTATATGTCCTGCAGCCCCTAACCCTATGGATAATACTGAACCTCATGAGTCACATCCTGACAACCTTGTGCCTATTCCAATTTCACCCACCGTACCTTGTACTGGACACCTTACATTACCTGTTGAACAAAGTGAGCCACCTAGAAGATCTTCTAGATTGCATATACCACCTTCTTATCTTCAAGATTTTCAATGCAATGTTTAGTATCCTATTCAAAATTACATATCTTATGACTCACTTAACTCTTCCTACAAAAATTTCATATGCCTAATATCTACCATCTATGAACCTTCATATTATCATAAAGTAGTTACTAGCTCTGAATGGAGACGGGCCATGGCAGAAGAAATTGTTGCTTTGGAAGCAAATAACACTTGGTTTGTTCAACCACTACCTCAAGGTAAAATATTTGTTGGATGCCGCTGGATATACAAAGTGAAATATTGAGTTGATGGTTCTCTAGACCGATATAAAGCACGCCTTGTAGCTCAGGGGTTCACCCAACAGGCTGAGGTTGATTTTCTAGACACTTTCTCCCTTGTAGCAAAACTCATAACTGTGAGAATCTTACTCTCAATTACTGCTCAGAAACCATGGAGTTGTGTGCAGCTAGACATTAATAATGCGTTCCTTAATGGGGATTTAACTGAAGAGGTATATGTGCAACTCCTTAAAGGTTATCTAGTTAATGGGGAGAACTTGGTATGCAAGCTCAACAAGTCATTGTACGGATTGAGACAAGCATCCAGACAATGGTACCAAAAGTTCAACTCCACTCACACTTCAATAGGGTTTGAACAATCTTCAGCAGATCATTCATTATTCTGCAGTGGTAATGATTCTTTCTTGGTTATTTATTAGTCTATTTCAATGACATAGTTCTTGCAAGCCCTAACCCTCAAAGACTGAGGCAAGTTGAAGATCTCTTAAAGCAGCATTTCAAGTTGAAAGTTCTTGGAGATCTACATTACTTCCTTGGTTTAGAGATTGCTCAATCCAAGAAAGGCATTCATCTTTGTTAGAGAAAATACACTCTGCAACTTCTTCAGGATATAGGTTACATAGCCTCCAAACCTGTTGTTCCTTTGGACTCCTCAGTATCCTTCAATGATAATGATGGTGGGCTTCAGATGATATTTTTGGCTATAGGAGATTGATTGGAAAGCTTATGTACTTGACAATCTCGTGTCCAGCATCACATATACTGTAAATAGACTGAGCCAATTTATGCAGCACCCTCATACTCCTCATTTGAATGTCGTGCACCATGTCCTACAATACCTTAAGGGTACTCCAGGCAAGAGGTTGTTTTTTCCTGCAAACTCTTCCTTTCGACTTACAGCCTTTGCAGATGCTGATTGGGGTAGTTGCAGAGTCACGAGAAAGTCCATAACTATGTTTTGTATTTTTTGGGAGATGCCTTGATAGCTTGGAAATAAAATTAAAAGAAAAACCTATTGTGGCCCGCTCATCTGCGGAAGCCAAGTATCGTGTCTTAGCGTCTCTAACGTCGGAACTATTATGGATTAAACAATTATTCATAACGTTTGAAATTCCATTGCAATCTGTTATGGTTTTCTGTGATAGTCAGTCAGTAATTCAATTGGCTTCGAATCCCCTCAGCCATGAACGCTCCAAACACGTGGACATTGACTGTCACTTTATCCGTCAGCATGTTCAAACACAATTTTTGAAGTTGATACATGTTAAGTCGCAGCAACAGCTTGCTGATCCTCTCACTAAAGCACTGTCGAAGCCTTTATATGAGTTCCTTACATCCAAGTGGAGATTGCTTGATATCTATCTTCCCACTTGAGGGGGAGTATTAGAGATGTAGAAAGTAAATCATGAACACTAGAGGTGTAGAATGTAAATAAGAAAAATAGGCTTTAGACATTGAATAAATAATAGCTAGCAAAGTCTTTTGTAGATAACGATGGTAGAGTGTAACAGAATTTGGAGAATGAAAACTCTTTTCATCTTCTTCCTCTTCATTTTTCTCTGGCTCTGGTTATTGTTCATATTTCATGGAGATTGTGCAAGACCTAATAATAATATGTTACATAATATTCATCCATGATCTTAACACTATAGTGTCACTAAAGACGATGAGAATATTTATCAAACCAAACTGTTTTTTGAACAAACAAACAAAAGTTAAAAAGATCAAAGTGACACTTTTGAAAATAAAGAATCAACTTGAACTTTAAAAACGAGTCAAAAACCAAGAAGATAATTAAATTACCATTGAATGATTATTTTGTATTATTGCAACTACATAATAAGTTAGATGGTTATGTCATCTTTATTAAGCATGACCTAACACCTAAAACATTGAAATTTAAGTGAGTAATACATCTCACAATTATTAAGAATAGGCCAAAAGATAAAGTATATATTTGATCTCTTAAAATTTTAAATAGATATTAATCTCTTAGTGGTCGTGATCATTTGTCTGTTGTCAATCTCAGTGGTCCCAAGTGTCGTAAATAAAAATCTCATACAATTTCACATACTTTCTTCTTATAAATAAAACATGATTTATAGAAAATTGATATATTTAATTTAAGTTTTAAACCAATTTGACTAACATTATTTTTTGTTTGATGAATTGTTTTACCTGAAGCACCACAATCCATATAATGGACAATACTCGGGTCCCTTTAAACCTTATCACCTACCGCAACACTAACATTTGAAGCAGCAGACAAGGCATGAACCTACAATACAGGTTGGGTTTTGCTGTCAAAAGCAAGATAAATTTAGAATGAGGGACCATATAGGATAAACCGGTCCTAATATTACATATGGTCGATTGACTTTGATATAATTTTAACTAGATGCTATTCAAAAAACAATAACTTGTTGCTATTTGGTTAGGTTATCTTCCTGAAAAGCAACATCAAGAAGGAAGCTAGATTCTAATGAACACCCTGCACAGCCTCTGTCTAACTCTAACCACTTTGTTTAGTGTCTCCTCCACCCACATGCTCCACATGCTGATCATTTTGGCCTGGCATGATATCCTCGTTCCTCGGTATCTCCCCCTGTTTCGCCTGTAAAACCATTATATCTTTGTATCAGGTAGCAGGTTTAGTACTTGCATAAATCTTTTAAAGAATTTGAGAATGCAATGCAAATTGAAAGTGAAATGGTCATATGGTCCACCAGACCTTGTTGACCCTTATCTGAATCGGGGTTGAAATATTTTTAGGTATAAATGGTATACGGAAAAGACAATATCGAGATACCAAAACATAAGAACATGTTCATGCCAAAATCGGCTTGTAGGATGGGGATTGCCCCATTGATAAACACATATTCAGGTTATATATTATCCGATATGGAACTTTGAACACACCCCTCACACCCAGAACTGGACATTTGCATGGAAATAAATAGTGGATGACCCGATAATGGAAACCTAATAGCAAGTGGTCCACCAAATCTTAATTCAGGTTTTGATACCAATCTGAAAAAATGTGGTTGGGACTAACTCAACCTTACAAAACCAGTTTATAAGGTGAGGATTGCCCCCATTTATAAACACATGTTCATGTCATATATTGTCCGATGTGAGACTCCTAACACAAGATTTCAAAATCACCTTGAGGGCTGCATTCTCAGCAAGTGCCTTCGCGTGCTCACTCTTGATCCGGCTTAGTTCAGCACGGAGAGAGGCATTTTCTTCACTCAAAACATCAGCACGCTGAGCTAATTCATCACATTCAGCCTGAAAACCACAAACCCCAACATTAATTTGATACATGTCAATTATGAGGCAGTAGTAGGAAAAGGCTAACTCTATTACCTGCTTTCGCAACCTGGATCTACGTGCAGATTCCCTATTAGACTGCTTCCGCCTTTGTCTTTTAAGCTCCCTTTCATCCTAATAGTTAGCCAGAAAAGATGAGAGATTTAGCAAAGTAATGATGCAGCAAAATAACATAACCTGATGACAAAGTTAACCTGTAGCCAAGGTTGTGAATGAACACCATCTCTAGGCCCAGCATTAACCATCCCTCCAGCAACTGCAGTAGAAGGTACCTTTCCATGCATTGCAGGAACGGTGGATGAAGCTGGAGTTCCCCAGAAATCCATTCCTATATTTAAATTAGTAGTGGGACCAGGAACTGCTGCGAGAGGACCAGCAACAGACATAGGCACGACAGACATAGTCTGGTTAACGACTGTATGAGGTGTATTAAGTACCCCATTTTGAGGCGCATGCGCTGAACTTCCATTTTGAGACGGCTCATCTGTAATACAGCAAAACACTTCAGCTGTAACAAGCATAATGTATTGATATACTCAAATCAACACACAATATTTACAAATGTAACAATACCAGACCTTCAAAAGAATCTTGCCTCTCCCCGGATTTCAATTGAGAATCCTGCAAAACCTATTGAAATAAATACCATGCATGTAGGCAGTGAAAAATCAGCAGGAGAAACTAATAATTTTAGGCATCACCGTGAAGATATACATGCTATTATGTAGAATGCCCCCTTATAGCAAGATTAAGTAGATGTCATTTCTAAAGATCAATCTAAACCTTTCTAAGATTCTAAACAGGGTGGATCATGAACATATTGCACAATGTGGGGGTATTTTCATTTTAAGATACAGGATGTAGCATTTTTGTGAAGGTATTTCATTTTAATATTTGACTAACAACTGTGCTAAAGCTGGAGTAATTCTTAAACAGACTACAAGAAGATGTGCAGTAGGAGCTATGCACCCTAATTTTCTTTTCCAATTCTTCAAACACACTGGACATTCTTATAAAATGAACAAGTTAGAAATGATTTTAAGCGATAACATGTCAAAAATATTAATAGGCTCTTGCTGTTTTACAACAAAATGTTATCCTCATATTTGCGGAGATATTTTCATAATAAGTGCATGCAAGAGAAAACATGGATGAAAGGTTGTGTCACTACTTATTTGGAGAAATATTGACCAAGCAGTAGACAACTAATAGGTGGCACAGAACTTACATTGTGGGAGTTTTCATCGCTTCCTTCACTAGTGCCTTCACTTGCACTTTCACCACTGTAAATACAAGTTTTCATATCAGAATAGTAGTAGGCAGTATACAATTATAAATAGCAAACTGAAGCACTCAAGGGACTTAGATGAAGTGATTAACCACCAACTATCAACTCTACCAATAAATTTTGTACACTAAGGCAACGAATCAGAAATATTGATAAATTAGAAAATGAATATAGTGACTGGTGTTTGAAGGCATTAGAAGTTAAACATACAATGCTCCTCTATGTAAAAATTGACACATAAAACGTCTGTATAAGACATCTTTGAAGCTATATGAAAAAACCTGCAATGCTAGCTCATCTAAAGAAAGTTCACAGACCACTACTTATATCAATCATTAATACATTTCTAAAAACCATTATTTGACAGGAATTCATGCAGGGATTACAGGATTACTTTCATTCAACTAGAAGAGGGCATTATTCAACAACTCGGTCGATCAATACACTGAATCTTACCTTTTGGAATGAATTCCATTGGCAGATGCCCCTGGTGTTTTACCGAGTTCATTATTTTTTCCTGTAACCATATTCAAACTACCCATACTTCCTTTTGATCTTTTGATTGGTAATTTTTCCTTCACCTCATGAGGTTTACCATCAGCTTCACTGCTGCCTGGAGTATTTCCCTGCATTTCCATTCATAGGTTACTGTCTGCGTACTTGAATAAGGACAAGTCCAGCACAGGAGAGAGAAAAAGTGCAAAGGCCAAAGAGGAAGTGCAAAAAAGGTGAAGGCCAAAGATACTCACTGAAGCATCCACCATACCATTTGGAGAAGGCATGGCATAAGGACTAAAAGGATAAGATCCCTAAATAAATTCATAGAGAAGTGCAAATATTTGTTAAAGAAGTCCAGATTATACATATCGATCAATTACAATACAATAACCTCAAGAAAGCATAGTCTACGAAAGAATACCGGAGGCATGGATGGATGAGCATATAAGCCACCGTGGGGATACATTGCAACATAAGGATGTGGTGGGGTGCCATAGGGAGGCATAATATGCTGCATGTAAGCATTTCATCAATGAAACAAAGGAAACGTGGAGGAAAATTCAATTCAAAGTAGTTATTTTTTAGTATTGGTGTAGCAAGCTATACACAATTAGACTTGGAAAACAATTAAAAAAAGGACATAGATGTAATAGTCAATTGATTAAGTTAGAAGTAATAAAGATAAAGGAGGGCATCAAAGACTCAAGGAAAAATAGCTGACCAATAAAAAGAATCAGGAAACAATTAAACATAATGGTATAGTTAAAGAAAAATATACTTTAACTATGGGTCACAACAACAAATCCCCTCAAAGAAAAACGAGGAATTGGGCCTGCTAGGCCCAGTTAGAAAACCCTAATTGTACTGATTGTTGACTTGAGAGGAAGCAGTAAACAGCTCGGCCATCACCATTGCATAAACAAATTCCTGGATTTTCCTCCAAAACCCAACTAGGATCCCCTTCAATTAGGAAAATAGGATTTTTGCAAAAACTCCATGTCAGATTTCTTGAAATATGGCCGCAAGTTGACTGGAAATTGCTGCAGTTTTCCCAATCATGGAACAATCCTGCCAGTCCCGATCCCATGTAAATTGCTGCAGAGAGGGAGCTTCAAACATAGTGGGATCAAACGATGTTACGAGGTGACTCGCGATTCCGCAATCACTGGTTTCACTTCATCCCTTTTTCCGTAGTTGTGGAGTTGATATATTTTATGGAGTATTTTTATAAATGACTTGGGAAATTATGGAAATTGTAAATGCATACAATTTAAATTCAATATGTTTATGTTTTTATATTTCATATGTGATAAATTCTTCTATACTCAGCTTTCTAAAATGTTTGTCAACAAAAGTGCAAATACTGATATTTATACCACTATTCATACCCATATCCTGAAACAGAAAAGCTCAAACATAAAAATTAACAAGCTACTTCCAATTTCAGTTTAACAATGATTCTATCTTGTCAAGTAAAACCAAAAAATATCTATATTCCCCACTAGTCTACACAGCTGAAGGAATTTGAGTCCCATTAGGTCTTATATGTGATAATTGTAATAGGATAAACTATTGATAGTTACTAACAGCAGTAGTGACGTCAGTAACAGTATTAAATGTTGACCAAATCGCTTCAGAACTTGGAAACTGTGATTGATCAATAATTATCTATGTGGCAATTACCTGGACACCCCACATATATGGGTGGGCTTGGGGACTTGATGCCATGTATCCAGGTGGCGGTATAGGAGAATATGCCTGCAGAGTGAAAGAATTGTGGATCAAAATCCAAGCTTGACATTAATTAAAAGACGTATGATTACAAAGACTTTTTCACCAAAAACCTGATAGTTAGCCCATTCAGGATTAACTGCCGGAGTGCCAGTTGCCGTTGAAGACTGCTCCTGGAAAAGGCAACAGGATGTTGTTGGCATCACACATAAAGTACTCAAACAACAAAACCATCAAAAACAAAAAGAAACAACAAAGACCTGTGATGTAGCCACTGGAGGAGTCTTCGGCTCCTTTTCTTTTAACGATTTATCTACGTCACTGCTACTCATGCTTTTAACAGATAAGTACCTTCCAAAAATTTATACACTAAACCATTCTGCACCAACAACATAACTTACATCACAAGCCAGCTAAAAGGACAACAGTCTCCATTGAAATTGACAAATAAACTCTACCAATGAAATGCTAAAAAAACACCCAAAATCCAAAAAAAAATTAAGTTGATTTTCTCTGATAATTCCTGAAAATCAGAAATTCAGCATAGTAATTCTCGGTAATTTCATCTCAATACTAACTAACAACAGCACTATTACATTAATTTAGTCCTATCAAAATTAAGTTGTGATCAATCAATAGCCAAAAATGAACACAGAGTGAAACAATCACCTCTACAAGACAGCAATGTGAATAATCAAAATCAAAATTATGGGGAAAAAAAATAAAGGTAGCTAGCTAGTGAGTATGAGTTGAAATTACCGTTGAGGAATCGTCAAAGCTGGTGAAAAAGAAGCATGGTGATGAAACCTGATCTACAGGGGTGTCGAAAACAAAGAAAGGAATAGAAATTAAACAATTAAAAGAAAAATATCAAAAATAAGAAATTGTGTGTGTGACACGAGGGCTGAAAGGGGGCAATTATTGTGGAGAATTAGGGTTGAATCTTCGTGAAACGAAGAAAAATGGAGAAAAATTGGGGAGAAATGAGAATTAGGGTTTGGATTTGTTGGGTTGTGGTGGTGACTCACGGCGAGGAAGGAATGGGTTGCTGTACGGCGTCGCTGTCTACTTGGCACTGCGAGTCAGATTTTGTTTTGTAAAATGGGGGTAACAAAACAAACCCTTTTGTCTATTTGTACAAGTAACAAACTTTTTTAACCTTTGGTGTTGTACTTTTTCTAATTTTTACATGTCTTTTTGCCACGAATCGCATGGTTAGTATTGTTTTTTTTTTTTCTTTTCTTACGGAAAGAAGCTTATGGTATTTCATTTAAAAAATTATTGGATGCATGTTGAATATCAATATAATTATGGAAACTAGTTAAAAATTGGATCTTCATAGTTAAAGCTAGAGCAACTTTATTGACTTTGCCTCCAATTAAGTGTTTGTAATTTATGAAATCAACGGAGCAGAATAGAATGAAGTGGAGCATAATGGAATAGAGTGGAATTGAGCTGGTGGAATATAGCATATTAGAACGACGGCAAAATAAGACAAGTTGTTCATTCCGTTTAAATCGGAGGGAAAGGTGTTAAACGACGGCAACTTATCTAGAGGAGGGTGAATAGATCCCCAAATTTAAATTACATTTTTTAAAAGATTTTGAAACGTTAAAAATTTATGGCAAGCGAAAGTATCGTGTTTAGATCGAATGTCGTCTAAACCGAACTGGTTATTGGAACCTCAGATATGCGCACAACCTTTAGTATATGATAACAATGATACAAAAGATTAACCGATTAAATTCGCAATCAATTGTTCTAATGAAATCACCTAAGCAACCAATTTCCAATGAATTCAATAGAAAAACTCAAAGTATCAATTTATCAAATACTTGGCATGCAATTGATTTTTCAGATTTTTCTTTTAAGTTTGTTGATTTCAAAATCCTCTTACAATTTATTTGATTGTAAGGCAATCAACAAATCAATAATGCTTTTAACAATCAACAGAAAATCGTTACGAATCAATCGCTCAATCAATGTGTTTAACAATTTGATAATAAAAATTTTAATGTGAGAGATAAAGAGATAGAGAGAGGACACGAGGAGTTGTTTTTGCCAATTCACGGATTGTCCTCGCTACGGCTACGTCTGCCCCCAATTCCAATTTGGAATTGAGATATCAATCTTACTATGCAAAAAATTGTTTACAGGAGATGTGAAGCAATACAATCCTACAAATTTTATGTTTGATGTTGATCCTTGCACTTCTCTTCCCTTGATTTGAGTTTGATCAAGTCACCCAACAAACATCCATTGATTCACCGTCTCGCGTTACTCCTTTGCAAGAAACCATTGTTCTTCAAAGCTTTCACTCAGTCGAATCCAAATTGCAAGTTGTTGTCACCCAAGATAACCAATTGATTCATCGTCCCACGCTACTCCTTTGCAAGAACCTCGCGTTATTTAAAGCCTTTCACTCAATCAAATCCAATTGTGTAACTGTTGTCGAAAACCCCCAAATCAACATCTTGATCTTTTAGTAAAAACCCTCATAGTTTTTCTTATGAAATCCCCTATGATTCTCAACCCAACCTTAGGTTACAACCAACCTAAATTAAACATTATTAACCAAGTCTAGATGGCACCCAAATAATGAATGATTATGTGTATGTTGTTTGTGTGTATGCATAGATGCAAGGTTGAAGATGATGAGCAATCTTAGTATGTGTTTATAGTTTCATCAAAACGAAAAATGATGCATGTATGATGTATATATAATAGTGCAAGTTAGAGGCAAAAGAGAAACTTACAAATGTGAAAAAGAATGCAAATTTTCATAAAAATAGCAGTATGTGTCAACACATGTAAGTCATGTGTCGACCTATGTAAATGTATGTGTCGGCACATATCAGGTCATGTGTCGACCTATGAATAACAGAAGCCACGGGCTTTAAAACTACAATACATGTGTCGACCTGAAAATCGTATGTATCGACACATAGACCTACAAGCTTCAAATATGCAGCACATGTGTCGACGTGAAAATTGTATGTGACGACACGTAGATAACATGTATTGACACATGAGTCAGAACATATAAACATAAGTTAAAATCTTTATTATTGCAACACATGTGGCGACCTATGCAATATATGTGTCTACACATGTACTAGTGTTTTGAGTCAAAAATGATTTTTAAAGCTTGCAACTGATTTTTAATGTTATGCAATGCATGATACAAAAGGAATATGGTGGCAAGTGATGAAATGGAATGGAATCCGTGCCACTCTATTTTGCTTCGCTACATCCAATTTTAAATAATTCAGACAATGGAATATCATTTTATTCCATCTCATTACGCTCATCTCAATCTGATTCCATAAATACAAACAAAACCTAACTCAATGTGAGGGTTGTTAAACAAAGATGAGAGAGAATCAATCGGAGAGAGAATGAAATGAATGGTATTATGTGAGATGAAGCAGAATAAGTAAAAGAAGTGGACTCGAAGTAGGAAGAACTAGAAACCAAGTGTGTTACAAATTAAAGAAGGTTGAGGTAACAACCTTCTACATAAGCAACTTACCTAAAGACATCAAATAAAATGAGGTAAAGAAAATGTTCGAAAGATAGGGAAAAGTAGTAGATGAGTATATTGCAAAAAAGAGAAATAAGATGGAAAAGATATTTGATTTTGTAAGATTCTCATAAGTAAAAGATGAAAGCTAACTAGAGATGCAACTCAAAGATATTTGATTTGGATCGTATAGGGTATGGGTGAATTTTATAGATTCTCAAGATCAGGAAGAAATGAACAAACAATAAATATCATAGTTTAAATGAGAACAAAGACACGACCAAGAAGAGAAACAAAAATCAACAAAAAGATAATTAGAGGAAGATTATATAATGGATCTTTTTAAAAATAAACTAAATTATTTCTATGATTTGTTTTAGTTATATTAATACATAGTTGGCTTTTTAGTAAAACAAACAAAATAAAATTGTACAAACTGCACTCTTTTTAGTAAAACAAAAGAATAAAATTGTAAAAACTACACTTCTAAGTATCGAACTAGAAACATAATGATACAACCTCGCGCCTCTATCCATTAGGCTAACGCTGCAAATATAAAATTCTTTAGCAAGCGCAGTATTTATATTTAGTATTTATTATAATTTGTTAACTCTTTTTTCGATTTTGAGGCCCCGATTTTTTGAGGCCCTGGGCCATGGGCCTGCTTGCCCTGACCCAAGGCCGGCCTAGGGCATATTCATTTGGGAGACTGATTAAAATGGATTCAACAACGGAAAAAATGCAAATGCTTGATTTGGCACGATTGCATACTAGAACATCGGTTTTAGAGTATATTAACAAAGTAATGAAAGTGAAAATTAACAATGTCATATGCCCCATCAAAATCACAGATGATTTGTGTGGATGTTGGGTTGAAAAGGAGAAGATGTTAGATCAAGTATTAGAGAATAAAGATGACACAAATTCAAAATTTTCATATGACTCCTTCATTCCTCCGCCATCGGCTATCACGGAAGACAGTGACATTGAAGAAATTTTTTGAAAAGCTATTGCGAGCATTGGAAATAAAAAAATCACATACTAGAAATGAGTATGTCATTTGTGAGGTGGCAGCAGGAAAAAAGGAAAGACGCAACAGAAATAAATTGTAAAAAGAACAAAGGGAAAAAGATAGAAATAAATTATGTAAGGAAAAGTTACAAGGTGTCAGATAAATACTTCACTCGTCATCATCAAAACCAAAAGCCTTAATCAACACTTTTTAATGAAGATTTTACTTTAGAGTGTTGTCATCATCAAACTAAATATATTACTACAAACGTCATACCGACAAGCACATAGATCCATAATCTTGAGAATGTGAAAGAAAGGAAATGAGAAAGCTCGTCTAGTCCCGTGTCTGGGTGATTAGTGTAATGTTAATGTATAAGGGTAATTCTTGACTTACCAAGACAACTCACACGCACACAATTTTTTTAAACCTCTTTCAATTTACTAAAACACCATAAGTCCTCTGGAAAAACTATACAAGCTAATGTGGAGTTGACCAATGAGTGTTCTTAATCAACTCGGAAACATTTGTGCACTACCTAATTAGTTAAGGACTTAGTCCAATCGATTAAAGCAAGATAAAGACTCATTAATCGATTAGACACTACTATAAATAACGCTTTTTATGATGAAGCTTTCACCATGTACGATAAAAAACTGCAGGTACATGTTATCGGAGCGCCTTGTTTTATTTAAAAATTAATAATAATAAAGCAGTTACCTCGGATTTAAATAAAACAGACATAAATATATGCTTAGGGTTTGAGGTTCGATTCCCAAATCCTTTTATTTAATGTTTTATATGGAACAAAAAAGGCGCCTTTATTTTTTTAGATTTTATGACAGATATGTTACCTCGGTTTTCTATAAAACCGAGATAAAAACTCCTTAATTTGTATTCTTTTTGCAACCAAAAAGGCGCCTTTTATTTTTTGTAGATTTAAGTCGGCTATGTTACCTCGGTTTTTTATATTAATTGAGATAAATACTCTTTATCTTTTTAATTTCCTAAGTGTCTACCTAAATCAATTTTCAAGCCCTAATGAAAGGACATTAATTCCACAGCCAACGAAAGAACACTTTTTCTCCAAGGAGTTATAGCGAACAAAAAAACTCTCTCACCAGTTTGCTGTTCTCCATTACTGTTGTTCTTGTTCTTGTTGTTGTTCTCCACTATTGTTGTTCTTGTTGTTGTTGATGAGAAGCATTACTTTCGGTTGTTTTAGGTTTTGGTGTTTTGGATGGTTAACGTACAAACTGCCTCAAGAATCAATGAATATGAGAAAGACAAAAACATAAGTTACTGTAAGTTAAAATTGTTATGTTTTAGATTTTGTGTATGAAGCATTTCCTTTATTTTTATTTTGCTGCAACTGTGTTTTGGTTTTATTCAGATTTAGTAGCATATAACCATAGGATGAAAGTTGATAAATTAGTGTGTATGAAACCATAGAATGAAACCCCTAAACTATTTGTAACTTTAAGCTGACATATAAGAAATCATAGAATAAAAATTTCATTAAATAAAATTATAAAAATGTCATTTTTTATTAATCATATCTAAATCCTCTGTCTGAGAGGAAGTTCTTGAGAGCTAATTCTATAACGATGATGGTGCGTAAGAAGTTCTTTCACTCCTTCTTTGTTTTTTGTAATAGTAAGAAATGCTCTTAATCTATTAAGTCATGTATGTTTTTATTTTTGGGATTAGGGTTGTCATCTCTTGAAAGTTCTTAATCGATTAACATCTATGGTTAATCGACTAATTCAGTAAAAGCTCGTGAATCTTTTTACTTTTTTAGCCAATTTTTCTTCTATAAATAAAGAGATGTAGTTAATAAAATCAAGAATGTCATTGTTGAATTGAGAAATAAACAAAAACTTTTATTAAATTGTGTACAAGTTTAATAGAGATGTAGTTAATAAAATTAATAAGCATACATTTATATATAATAATATAATATAATATAATATATATATATATATATATATATATATATATATATATATATATATATATATATATATATATATTATACAAGTACCTGTGTCCATACCCGTTTATTTTCATGGGTAATTTCCCGTGCCCGTGTTCGTACCCATTTTGCGGATTTTTACCTTATACGTTATATGTGATTTTTTAGGGTACCCGTTGGAAATGGGTACAATCACCATCCCTAAATGTGGTGCCCGTGATCAATTTGCGCTCAACGGTTAACATTATATGCTAATGGAGTTAATCAATCAATCGATGGCTCATGACCGTTCGTAATAATCTTTTGCAAGAAAAAAGTTTTATAATTTTATGTGCTACATATAGTTTTTTTGTAGGTTTTTCTTCAAAATACTTCATCGATTTTTTTATGATACATCACGTAAAAAATATTTTGAATTATAATCATATTTACCCTACTAATAAATCACTAATACATTTTTTTAGTTACTTACATAAATTTTTATTATTCACTTCTTTTAGTTTTTCTTTCTTGTAATATTAATAGAATTAATTTTTTTTTAAAATTTTCTCTATTATAGAATATTAATTATATGAGTTTTTTTTTTTTTAATGGAGAAAGTCTAAGCCCAAAAAGAAAAAACAACAACTCTAAAGCTATAATAGGATTGAAAATTCCAGAAACACCAGATTCCAACAAAGGCTTAAGGAAGTCAGACGCTTTGTCGTAGTAGATAAATCTCTTCTCAGTACACCCAAGAGATGCCAAGTAATCCGTACACGCGTTCGCATTTTTGTAGACATGTGATATAACAACTATCTCTATAAAAGACATAATCTGTATAATATGCCAAAGAATATAAACACACTCCACATGACCCACCTCTCCTGCCTCCATAACTGTTACTACCAACAAAGAGTCATTATTAATCTCCAATCTATTACACCCCAATCGTTTTGTGAGCTTCAAGCCTTTAAACACTCTCCACAACTCCGCCAATATAACATTACTATTCCCCACATATTTTGAGAAACCTCTTTTTCACTCCCTTTTATGGTCTCTAAGAACACCCCCACTCCCTGCCACATTATATGTTTTGTTAGCACCATCCGTATTTAGTTTAATCATACTCCTTTTTGGAGGGATCCAACCACTAAATTTTATTCCCACTTCCTTCTTTTCTAACCGTTCTTTATAACTACATGACTTGCTTATAATCTCATTTCTTTTTAGAATATGAATGATAGGATCAAGAGGCCTCACATAATTTTCATTATGTTCTTCCTGGTTCCTCCACGACCACAATGCATGACACACTATAATCCAAGTGTCACTCTAATCATTAGCACCCATGCCACTGTAGTTGATATTAATCCTTACCCACTTGGTCATACCTGTTGAGAAAAACTCCATACTAATATCACTTAGAATCAGACTTTTCCAAACCTACATGCATTTTGGACAGTCCCGCAACGCATGCAGATTGGTTTCACAGACAGCTCCACAAAACTTGCATCCCACACTTCCGAGGCCTTTCATTTTTTCATAACTATTCAATTGTATTATTTTAAAAGGAGTTAGAATAAAATGTCAAATATTTCTAAGACTTTGGGTTTTTTTACCTTTATCAATTTAATTTCTTTTTCTTTTCAATTTTGTTCAGTAAATTTCAAATATTTAATTCGATATGTCATAGAGTAATGTTGATTAAATTCGATTGATTCACATTCCTTAATCACAATCACGATTAAACATAATTGTTTTCGTTAATTCGTGTAATATTTAGCCATTTGCTTAATTCAAAAAATAAGAGCGTGTAAACTATACAATATCAATTACTCTTGTTTAATTGATATCGTAATCAAATAGGGATCGAATCCACTTAGAAAATTGGTAAGGTATTAACCTGTGATAAGTCGAAAATTAAAATAGTAAACTAGCTTTTTAATATTATTTGATATCAAATTCTCTTAATCAAAATCATAATCCAAAACCTAAATCCCCTTTGTTTCATTTTATTGGCTAAAATAATTTAAGAGTCCTTACAATACAACTCGAGTGTCGTTTCCATATACTCTACCATTATAAGCTCGTTTTTAACCATGTGCGACAACAGATAAAAATTGTGATTAATTACACCTCGATGCATTTTTAATATCAGCTTTGCTATTCTTACGCCATTTTTTACACCAATACATACACCGTATATACTGTTCACTGTATTTATACGATGAACAGTGCTTTTTTAATAAAATAATATTATTTTAAAAAAATATATTTTATTTAAAAAAATATATTTTTAAAATATATTTTATTTAAAAAAATATATTTTTAAAATATATTTTATAATACAAATATAAGACTATGTTATTAACCAACTTCACAACTATACTAACCACAAAAATATAAGTCATTAACTAATTATTTTACTTATAATTCATTAACCACTTTCACTATTTTATTAACCAATAAATACATATTATTAAGTATTAACCATGTTCTGACACTAAATTATAAATATATTAACCAAAATTTACACTCTATTAACCAACTTTATTTTACTATTTAATATTTTTTTAAATTTAAGAATTCATTAACCAAGTTATGATCTGTATTAACTAATTTTATAAATAATTAATCAAATTCTGTAATATATATATATATATATATATATATATATATTAATATATTAATTTTTGTATGTCAAAATATATATTAACCAAATTTCAATATTTTATAACCATAAACCAAAATAGTTTTAGAAAAAAATAGGTTAAAAAAAAATATATGGAAAACACTGTTCAATTTGTGAATAGTGTCTACGGTATGAGTGTAAATGGCGCATGAATACGATTTTTCTTTTAATATATCTATGAAAATGATTAGTAATAGAGTAAGTAGCGTGACGCAATTAGCCACCACTTCCTTTATGCAAGGTAGTAGTTGAAAGAAGAAGAAGAAAGACTAAAAAAATCATAGAGAAAATTGTCTAAATTATTATGGCTACTTTGCTATGGACACCTTCCAATTCCTACTCCCTCAATCTCAACAGAAAACAATCTCCTATCAAACTGAACGCAAACCCCTCTCTTCACTTCAACCCTCGTTTTCGTTTCAACACATCAATCTCTTGCAATTCTACCAATCACAACAACGATACAAAACCACAACCTCAACCCGAAACCATTCAACTTTACTCCCAAATCGAAAGGTTCTTTCTCTTTAACCTAACAACTTTTCTTTTCTTTCATTCTTCATAAACACTTTCTTTTTACACCTACGATTCTTTAATTGGAATCCTAAAAATGATTGAGAATTAATCAAATTAGTGTATTGATAATAAAACTTATTTGTTATAAATTTAATATATCTTGTGTTTGTGGTTTGTGGATTTCTTTGCAGATTAGTTACTACTTCTGCTAGACAATCACAAGATGCATGGGGTTCTGCAGATTGGACTGAAGTGGAGGTAATTATATACTACCAACCAGGCAATGAAGCACAGACTCTGACACGGACACAGACACTCTGACACCGATAATGTTAAAACATAGGACACTGACACGAACACATTTTGAAAAATGCGTGTTACTGATATTTCTATTTTCAAAAATCTTGGTAAATGCTGATTGTATAATTTCAGGGATCATGGATTCTCAAACCCAAAAGCACCAAACCCAATTTTGTTGTACATTTTGTGGGGGGTATATTTGTAGGAGCTGCACCTCAGCTTACCTACCGCTGGTTCCTTGAGCGCCTAGCAGAAAAGTAAGTCCCCGTGGTATGATTATTAAATGCATATATTGATTTGTTAGAGTAGAATTTTTGAATGAATATGTTTGTTCTAGGAAATATTTCATATTTGGATCATTTGAGGCTCATATATGTAGGATCTATAGTTGAAAAAATAGCTAACTTTAAAACCATTTGTTACTAGGGGTGTATTGGTCATTGCAACTCCATATGCTAGTGGGTTTGATCACTTCTTCATTGCAGATGAAGTGCAATTTAAATTTGACCGGTGCTACCGCACACTACAAGAAACAGTAAGCCTCAACTCATTATCCCAGGGCCGGCTTCTTTGTTTTTCTAATTTTCAAAGAATTCATTACAAATACTCATTGTTTCAGGTCAAAGAGCTTCCAATTTTTGGTGTTGGCCATTCTCTGGGATCGCTTGTCCACCTTCTGATTGGTATATTGATAATCATCTGTTAAACTTGATTGTAAAAAGTAACTTGATTTGTAGATACTGAATTAGATTTGTTATATAACCAGGGTCAAGATATGCAGTGCAAAGATCTGGAAATGTTCTCATGGCTTTCAATAACAAGGTATTCATCCAACAATCAACAGAAATACTGGAAGAAGGATGAAATATATACGACTGAAAATAAATCAGATTTGAATAAGATTATTCAGAACTTTCTGATCTAAACTTATTCATGTTGTCATTCGTAATTCCTAACAATTTTTCACACGTATTTTCTGAAGGTTTCCTATGTAAGACTTTGTAATCTAATCATTATTGACTAAATTTCTTTTCATTGATGCAGGAAGCTAGTTCGGCTATTCCCTTGTTCTCTCCAGTTCTTGTTCCAATGGCTCAAAGCTTTGGTCCACTTCTATCAGATATTTTTTCTTCACCAACTCTACGAGCCGGGGTCAGTATTGCTACATAAATATCTTTCCTGGGAATGGAGGAAGGCACCTAGTAATATTTTCTAAGAGAAATATTAACAACCTCTCTTGAGGTATGTGAAATAGAATTTGGCTCCTTTTCTGTTTAGTGTCATATTACAATAACCTTCCCTTCAGGTTGACTGAAAACACTAAATATCCAAATGGTCTTTTTTCTTTTCAAATCTTTCTTGTATATTTGGATACACTAAAACCATTTCCACTCAAACTCTTAGACACCTCGCTTAAGGTATTACTGAATCTATGTCAAAGACTGAGACCTTTTTAAGAAAGTAAAACGTTCATGCAGTAAACACGTTATATTTTCTTAAAAAATGAAACATTATTATAATACCTCTTGCATTGTTTTTTCTTACAAAGCCCTTTGAAAGGTAGAGTAAGAAATTCAATTGCAGAGCCGTACCATCTGATTGAAAGATGAAATCAACTAGGAGTTTCATAAGGGAGGTTGTTGTTATATGATATTAAAGACTAAGAGTCAAGTGCTATGTCAAAAACATGAGTCTTTATCATTTGACCATGTCTCAGTAGAGCTGACTATAATTTCCCTCAAGTGCAAATCAACCAATACAGAAATTGCATGAAAGAAATTAACAATGTTTCATGGATGGGAAGGTTGGTGCAGTAAGAGTCAGTTACAGCACTGGAAACAATATGGGTGGTCTTTTCATTTGACCATATATCAGGAAAATGCTTTAAATTTCCTTGTTCTTTCATATCTAGGAGAAAATTGTTGTTGATTTAGATATTTTTTCCAGCACTAACAACTAACAAGTACCGATACTACTTTGCACAATATTTATTTTACTTCTTTACATGACCAATCCTAGATTCATGAAACACTTGCAGGCGGAGATGACTTTGAAACAATTAGGAAATGTTAGCCCTCCCATTATGAAACAGGTTCTTCCGTTAGTTGAGCAGCTGCTTCCCCTGTACATGGATTTAGCCAAGGGAAGAGAAGATTTTACTCCAAAGCCTGAGGAGACCCGTCGACTTGTATGTGACAATTCTGATTACTACTATTTTTCCAGCAATTTTATCATTGTAATGTGAAGGGTTTGTTTATCTATCGTATTTTCATAATCTGTCAGCATTTCATTTCATATCTAATGTTCCCGAGCATATTTATTTGTTTAGACTTAAGAGTAAGAGTACATTCTGTTTGTATTATATTGCTAAATTCTAATTAACATGAATGTTGTGACTAGTTTCTTTGGCTGCATCAATTTTTTAGGATGGTTTGATAACATCTTTAACTTAACATCGTTTTAAGTTTAGTTTCTTAATATTTTTTATTTAACAGCTAATTTTCAAGATCCCTTTTATGATTTACCCCTTCCCCCTATATAAATATATAATTAATAATGCAGATGATTTCCTGAAACAATTCAGAATCCTTTGATCATTTCAACTCTATTTATTTATTGAGTTTCTTTCTTGATTTTGCTTATAACTTATAAATTGTTTTTGAATTCTTCAGATAAAATCATACTATGGCGTATCCAGAAATCTTCTCATCAAATTCAATGATGATTCAATAGACGACACCTCTACGTTAGCACAAGTGCTCAGTTCCGAAGCAGCCATAAGCTCTGTACTAGACATGTCAATACGCAAGTTGCCTGGAGATCACGTTCTTCCATTGCAGCAGGTAGTTTTAGTAGATTTAAATGAAATTGTAATGGGGCTATGATCCGTATCTGTAATTATTATTACACACCTTGCAGGCACTCCCAGATGTTCCACCAGCAATGGCTAATGCAGTTAATCGTGGAAGCGAGCTTTTGTCGAATCTTACCTTAGGAACACCATGGGAGTCAGTTGCCAAAGAAGTAGGGAACACACTAGGCATGGATTCAACAAACAACATCCTTCGCGCGCAAGTATCAAAGGAGATGGATGTTCTTGTGGATGTGATCTCATCTTGGATAGCCTCCAATGCAGGGCCTAAACTTCTGAGGCCATAATTTCGTTTACAAATGCAAGCAGAAAGAGATGCTTTGTAGAAATATATAGGAAGAATCAAAGTTGGCACTGACACTTTTCATTCTCTCTTTAGAATGTCATTGATGTTAATCCATACAAGTAAAGCAAATAGGTCACTGTCAATCACCCGTTGCTGTAAAAAATGATCAACAATTTACAGAAATAGTTGTGACATTGATATTATTGGTTCTGTATAAAATCCATTGAATTATTCAAATAACTAGAATTTCCCCTAAATTTTTTCAACAACAATATTTTTTTCGTTTAAAATCAACACGGAGGTCATTATGCACCACTATCGCCTTGACTATCATTTATTTAGTCTTAAAATAATTATTTCCTCACACTTTTAAAGTTAGATGTTGAGAGTATTTGCTGTAATGTGTGTAATCTTATTAAACACAAGTGTGTTCCCTTTCCAAAAACTGATGAAATTATTACTATTGCTTCATTTTCAATTCTTATTAAAAATTATTACTATTGCTTCATTTTCAATCAATTCATATTAATTTGTGAGGCCTCTCTATTGTTTCAAATATATCAGGCGTCCGCTAGTTTCTAACTATTGAATATGAGAATGTATTGTGTTATTGAAAATGTTGAAAACATCCTATCATAATTCTTAAATATACAAAAAGAATCAATTACAATAAATATCAATATCTCATCACTCCCACTCAAGATGGAGCATATTTATCTTATTAATCCACTTTGTCACATATTAAATATACAAAAAGAATCAATTACAATAAATATCAATATCTCAATACTCCCCCCTCAAGATGGAGCATATTTATCTTATGAATAAATATCAATATCTCAATACTCCCACTCAAGATGGAGCATATTTATCTTGTGAATCCACTTTGTCACATACTATGTAAGTTATGCTAGGGCTTCAAAGATAATGAGAATATCTCTTTACACCCCTTAATTCTCTCGGTTATAGGGCGAAATTTCAATGATGCCTCCTGTTTTCGTAGATGCACATTAGAAAATATCTTTTTTTTCAAAAAAATTGTTTCTTTCCGTAGGTATATCTATGGAAGCGTTAAAAAATATATTAAATGTTGGCTTAACTCAAATTAGTTCAGTTCAGCAATTGCTTCGTAGGTACATCTACAAAACGTGTTAAAAACAGAGTGTTCCATAGATGTACCTACAGAACACTCTGTTATCTTTTTAAATCACATACACTTCACTCCAAAACTCAATTTTTATAACAAAAAGGAAAAAAAAAATCAAATTATAGTAAATTAAAGTAATGCAATTTAAAATCAATTGTTGGATGCAAAGTAACGTACATGAATGCATCAAAATACAGATATAAAAAAAATCACAGGCATCACTATTGTGTGTGGCGGATAACATTCTGCGCCTCTCCTCTGCCTCTGGCCCCGCCTCCGCCTCTGCGTCCACCACGCCGTCTGTTGGCTACTCTGCCTCTACCGTCAAGTGCCCCACTTGTCCTGGCACGATGTCGATGGTACAAAAATGCCTCCTTTGCAAGCCTAATCAAACCATCAACACGCCTGACATCAGACCCCTCAGGAACGAAACCATCTGCAATATCTGCCCGCCCCATGTCAGCTATCTGACGACACCGAGGAAGAACATCCTGAGTGTGGTCCAATTGAGCCTGATGAGTCCGCAAAATCTCCTTGTGGGCTGGTCTGAGCGGTGATCTCAGTGCAGTGAAAATCATGTATGAGTGTGACACTCGGTTAGAGCTGTCAAAATGGGCTAACATATATGGGCCGGCCCGCCAGGCCCGAAAAATTATAGGGCTTGGACCTTAAAATTAGAGCCCATATTTTTTGGGCCTTTTTAGCCCAACCCTAAAAAAGCGCGCTACCCATTAGGGATAGTCCATATGGGCCGTGGACAGCCCATTAGGCCCGCATAATTATAGAATTAAAATATATATATATATAAATATTTATATTGTTTACTCCAAAATATCATATTGATTTTTCTCTCCTCACTAAATTTTATCTCTATTCTATTTGATCTTTCACTTTTAAATATAATACATTAATATAATCAACATTCTTAGATTGTATTATATTAGTTTTTCTGTTATTTTAAATATTCAAGTATTATTTTATAAAATTTAGACATATATTGTATTTAAAAACATATTATAGTATTTATAAGAGATAATATAGTTCTTAAAAATGTAATATGTTTAAAATACTATAATTTTTTATTTTAGTTATAATAAATATTATGGAGTTTTTATTTTAATTTTTTTTATTAAAAAAGCATGTTTAGGGTCGGGTAGCCCGAAGCCCATCTAGGGCCGGACGAGTAGTAATTCTTGAACCCATATTAAACCGGGTCTTTTTGGCCCAACCCTAAAAAACCCAGAACTCGCTAGAGCCGGCCCGTTTAGGGCCGGGTAGGCCATTTTGACATCTCTACACTCTGTAGTACCAGGTGATGTACCCGTCGACGCAGCTCTAGTATACTTCTGATATGGTCGTCCGAGCCTCGTCAAGAACCATGTGATGCTCCCAGCCTACAAAGACATCATCTAGCTGCTGACGGGTCATGGCGATAGGAGCGGAGTCAGAAGGGTGGCGAGGTATCGTCTACCGTAGCCAAACTTATGCATGACGCGCTCCAGAAGATAACAAACAATAATGGTCGAACTGGAAGCATGTTCCACCTCATCATTGTCATCAGCAGCAGCATGTCCCACAAGGAGCTCGCCATTGTACTGTTGCCTCAAGAAGTGAAACCTGACATGCGCCCCGCGGGTCCTCTCAACCTCCTCAAGCGCATCCTTAGGATCAACCCCTAGCTCCTCAACCAGCATCTCCCGCGCTTCCTCCTTCGTCAACCTACCGTGACTAAGGAGGGTACCCTTGATAGGTATATGCAGGAGGCATGCAATGTCTTCAAGAGTGATGGTAATCTCACCGTGAGGAACATGAAATGGCGATGTCTCTAGATGCCACGTCTCTGCAAATGTCATCAGCATCCCATTATGTATCTTCTGGAACTCGACCTGACAGAGGTACCTCAGCCCATAAGCTGTGAGGATATCCTGGAAACACGTCTCCTCATGCTACGCGAGAGCGCCAATATTCCGGCCGTAGTTGTAGATTTCTGTGGTTCCCTATTCTGAAATTTTCCGAAAAAACACTGTTATTAATAAGCAAAGTTAGAAACAATTAATCAGAAACTGAAGAAAAAAAGTAATAAGTAATAACCAAAGAAAATTTACCTCCCTCTTCTAGATATGTTTGGCTGAATGATCTCCATACTCTATCAATATGGATGCATCTATAGGACCTGTTGGGTATCAGACAGGCTCTAACACCTCATCATTCTCGTGCAACTCAAGAGGTGGCACCAAATATCATGCATCGGCCGTCACTGGCACTGGCACAGGAGTAGAAGAATTGTCTCGTCGACGTCTGCAGGCGGAGGGCATCTGTGAGGAACCGTTAGCATCATCCCGAGGCCTCCTTGATGAAGTAGTAGATGGAAAATTCCCCTCAACTGAAACAGATGGAGAAGGCCCCTCAACTAGAACGGATGGAGAACGCCCAGCTGGAACGGGTGCAGCAGATACATCTGCTGGAACGGAAGCTCCATCAGTCACCTGTGATACTACATGCATCCGTTTACGCCACACGGATGCATGCTGTGCTTTCCTCCCATGTATAATGTGGTCTGGATGGTTGGCCATAATGTTTGCATTGTGATACAAATAAAATCGAGTTAGATACTTTGTAGTTATAACAAGAAAAGAAAAAAATATTTGCTCTTCCGTAGATGCATCTACTGAAGTACCTTACTTTACAAAAAAACTGGATTTCTTCCGTAGGTGCATCTACGGAATGACCCAACGTTCCATTCTTTCGTAAATGAATCTACGGAAGGTTCTGAAACCTCAAAAATGCAACAATGGCGTCTGGTCACTGTTGTAAAGAGTTAAAAATCCCATTTTGGTTGCTTGATCGTCAATTTTACACATCAAACAGTACATATGTTGTCTCTAAACTATATTTCTAAAACTGTCCAATCATTTCTACACCTAAAAACCGAATACAAACTCTATTACAAATACTCTAAAATAACTCAAAATGTCAAAACTTATCGATTAAATTAAGTTTTGAAGTTGTTGAAAAGTGTTGATAGTTGATGTTGACGTTATCGGCCGAACTCGAGAGATAGAAAACAAGTTTTGTGGAAGTTTGATTTTTGAGGTTTGGAGAGTTTGAGTGTTTGAAAATGAGAAAAGTAAAGAATGGGGGAGGAGAAGAGTCTGGCGCGAATATAACATCAAATGCTTCCGTAGATGCAGATACAGAAGCTTCCGTATGTACATCTACGGAATAAAACAACGTTAAACAAAATAAAAGGATACTTCCAGAGGTACATTTACGAAAGCAGAGGCATTTTTGGGAACTCACATGGTTCAAGAGAGACCCAAAGGGTGAGGTAAGATATTCTCAAGATATTTAGTAAACATATCTACCACTTAATCTTTTTTATAATAAAATGATAATCAATTTTTGTATGTTTTGTCCTCTTGTGAAAAACTGGATTGGATGAGAGGTGTAAAATTGATTGATTATCGCACACGAGTTCCATTTGAACAACCTCACATGAGCCATAAATCAATACTCAACTTATGTACTTAGTCGGGCAACTACACTTTTCTTTTTTTTCTCTTCCATGAAATCACATTTCTGCCTGCAAAAGTGTAATAAGTTGAAATAGATCACCTATCCCTCACATCTCCTGCACAATTGACATCTAGATACCAAATGATATTAGTGTGGTCTCTAGTAGTAAAAACAAACTCCTTTTCATGTGCTCTTTTAATGTACTTAAAAATTACCCTCCGGTTCTATTTATAAGAAACAACTTATTTTTTAGATTCATTCAATAATTGATGTATCTAGTCTAATAATGAACTAGATACATTAATTATTCAATGAATCTAACAAGATTCTAATAAATAGGACCGGAGGGAGTATAACAATTGCATTCTAATGGATGCCACGAGAAGATTTAAGAAACTAACTCACAACGCTAACTAAAAAAATATGTCTGGTTTGGCTAGAGTGAGATAAATCAAATTTTCCACTAGTTTCAAGTATTTTCGTGGATCAGAATAGCCCCCTAGTTAGGAAGGGGTTTTGCATTAGGATCTATATGAGTGTCAATTGATTTATAATCTATTAAAGGAGAGAAAAACACAAGAAATTAGAGTTTGAATTGTGCTGGATTTTTGAAAGCTTGTTCATTATCACAATAATAAAGGAATCATACAATATAATATAGCAAGATGAGTATTTTGGCAAACTTGCCAAGTGTCACATTTTTAGAGTCTTTACTATTTTTAAATTTGCTATTAATAGAAAATTTTCTATAATTATCTTTTAAATATTTATTTAATTCATTCATTCACTTTTATCTATATTTTTCATTAATACTATAATAAGTAAATTGGGCTTTGAAACAAAAAAACGGTTCAAGTTTTTTTAAAATATTTTACATCCACTAATTATCACATTAATTGATAAGGAATCTTAAACAATTATTAGGGTCATATTTTTGTTTTTTCCAACCAGCAGCCTTGCCTTTTGATTTTTCAATCTCACATAACCCAACCTTTGAATCATTATAATATCTGTTGGTTGTTCAATTTTGCCCATATTCATATCCTTGACCTTTTGTATACTCACAGTTCATTATAAAACCCTATACCCTTGCCTTCAATATCAAATATCAATGAGTTTCATCTTTCCAAACTTTTTATCTAAAGGTGATATATGTTGTCTTCTTCTTCATAAACTAATGCTTTAGGTTCCTGTAGCATCAAATCATACCACAGCCTATATCATCATTCATAATATAAACATGTAGTAACAACAATTTTAAGCCATAAACTCTCAATTGTACAATTTCTTTTTACAGGAAACAGAGAAAATGAAACGGAACATGAAAGGAGAATAGAAGAGCCATGGATGTGTCTCAGCCAAACCACCGCACTGGCAACACGAAGCCACCATGCTCAGCCCATATCCGCACCGACGTCAACACCATCATCGACTTTGCGCAACATGCCATCAGAACCACTCACATCCGCCGCGGTTATCCGCCCTGCAGCCCCAGACCTCCGTGATCTCTCCGACGTCACTCGCGGACTCACCTGCCTCTGGCCGTTCGGGTGTACTTTCAATATGTAACCCGTTTTTGTTCCTTAATTTTTTATTTCATTGATTGATTTAGTTGTTTGAGAGCATTATATTGATGTGAGTTTTTGGATAAAGAAGAGAAATTTTATAGTAAGAAGAAGAATAGAACACTTAGAGAGAAATAAGAGTCTGTTTGGTTTCTTTCTTCTTTTTTTTTTTTTTTTTTATTATTTTGTTATTGCTGTGTGTTATGCTGTAATTGGTGAGACTTAAAACCATTTGAAAAAAAATTAAGTTTGATTTGATTTTGCACTGTATCTTAATGTTAAGTTGTTAACTGTTTTGACTGATTCTTATGGACAACTACAAAGTGTAGCGCCTTCCCTTACTATAGCCATGTTTTTCTGTTTTTTTTACATTACTATTATTATTACTAGGTAATTAATTTATTTAATAATTAGAGTTTATTTTTCATGGCCTCTTGGACCCATTCCAATGCTATGCATACCTCCTATGTCCTACATACACTCTTTTTTTTTTTTTTTTTTTTGTAAAATACATACACTCTTTTAGTTGTGCAAATTTTAATTAAATTTTAATTTAGATAATTTAGATTATTATTCAAAGTGCAAATCAATAAAAATAATAAAATTCTAAAAATATGACTTAGGTTCATGACTATTATAGTGTGTCATAACCATTTTCTTACAAAAATCAATAACAAAAATAAAACTTTTATCACTATTGATTGTGACGAACAATCATATTAATTATCACAACTATTTTGATTGTGTTTATTATTGTTTCTTTAGCAAAAAATAATTCCTTTTTTAGAATTTGATTGCATATTGATTTTTTTTAAATTGTCCCTAGCTTCAAAATTAAGAAAAATATATGTTTCTTAAATTATATTTATATTTTTTATCGTGACTTTTTTTATCAACAATTCATTACAACATGGCATTGCCAAAATAGATTTACAAAAAATAAATTTAAAATTAAAATTTATAAAAATGGCTTAAATAAAAATATTTATGTACTAGACAAAAATATACTATAAATTAAAATATTTGTAGGTTTAATAAGTTTTTAGACACGGGCTAATTATTTTTAAAAACACACGGGTAACCCACAAATACCGTGTAAACGCACGGTAATGTGTTGTTTTTTAATTATTTATGCATCTAATATTTTTATTTTGAAATTATTTTTAATTTAAGATACAAATTTTTTTAAGATAATATATGTAAAATTATTAATGTAAAACAATTTTAGTTTTATTTTAAAAATATGTCATTCTTTTAAAAATAATTGATTATTTTGGTAAAACAATTTTCTTTTTCTCATTTATATTTTGAAAACAAAAACGTGCGTACCACACAAGTTCTCGTGCAAATACACCGATTATTATATTTTTTGTACAATTAAAAATAATAAAAATAAAAATAATGTATTAATCCTAACGCGATATAAATATTTTGTTTTTTAATTATTTATGTATCTAATATTTATATTTTAAAATTATTTTAAATTTAAAATACAAAGTTATTTAAAATAACATATAAAAAAATTTAAAGACTTGAAGGAATTGGGCGCTCCTTCCCCCTTTTAAAAATTTAAATCCTTAACACGATATAAATGTTTCCTTTTAAAAATTTAAATCCTTAACACGATATAAATGTTTTGATATAAATGTGTTGTTTTTATTAAATAAAATTTTAAAAAGTTTAGTTTAAAATATTTAAAAAATAAGATTTGAAGGAATGTGGCTCCTTTCCACTTTTGTAGGATAGTTTTTGTTTTAATTTATTTATTTAGTACTTATTTAATTTAATTTTATTAATAAATTTTAATTATTAATTAATAAATAAATCATACTGTAATAGCTTTGGATTTGGTTTTGTTTTTCTTTTAAAAAAAAAATAATAATAATAAATTATTTTAGAACTATGAGCGCCTCTTTCCCCTTTTGTCCCGTGCCTCGCACGGGTATAGACCCTAGTTAAGTGTTGAATAAAAAGAGAGTAGGGAGAGATTCACACACAAAGTTTATCCTAATTTATCTTATTAACTAGGAGTTACGTCCAACCCCCTCACGTTCAGAGATTTCCACTATAATCAAATTTGATTACAATCAATTACTAAGACAATTCAATCCTAAATTTATCTGCCTCTTACTAGAAGACTTCATTGCCTTAAATCTTTAAGGACTTATTTTTTTTTAAACCTTTAAGGTCTTCGTTGCATCACACTAGAGGACTTCATTGCTTCATGTTAGAGGATTTCCAAAATTACAAAGACTCTGATTACAACAATTCACACATATATATATATATATATATATATATATATATATATATATATATATATATATATATATATATATATATATATATATATATATATATATATATATATATTAGTAAACTCAATAAAACTATTATATATGTATTAATTTTATAAGAAATAACCATGATAAAAGCACTTGTGCCTACGTGTTATTCGTTTGTAATAATATAATGAAGTGCAAAGTAAAAATAGTTCAAATATATGAAAGTTCTTGTGTAAAGCAATAGTATTCATCATTTGAATTTGCTTGCTTTATATTACCTCCGGTCCCATTTATAAGAAAAGATTCTCTTTTTAGTAACATTGAATAAATAATGCATCTAGACAATATGTTGTCCAGATACATTATTTATTCAATGTATTCAAAAAGATAATCTTTTCTTATAAATGAGATCAGAGGGAGTATAAATATTGAATATTTGATTTTACAATCATTTGTTCTTTTCAATCATTTGTCTATCAGGAATGGTATTATACGTAAAAAATCTTATTCTTTCATCCTTAGTATAAACACACCTGTAATCAGTGTTTTAAAAACTGGACCAGACTGGCCGGTTGGATCGGGAACCGGCTAGGTAACCGGTCTGGTTCAATAGTCAGATCGGGTATGTCATCAAACCGGCAGTTTAATTGTTTTTTTTTTTTTAAACTTTTTTTAAAAAAATTTTTTTAACATTTCTTTTAAACTTTTTTTTTAATATATTTAGTAGTGTATTACTTAAATAGCATTCTCACATAGTTTTTTTCGTTAGTGATAATTAAAAACTTTATTGTCTATTTGTTATCTTTGCTAATAAATTTTCTTAAATAGCATAAACATATTGAATTTTATTTGATTTTCTTTTTAGGAAGATCCTATTTTGAATTAAATTTGGTACACATTGGAGTTATTTTGTTATTAACTATTCAATTAGATTATGTTATAATTAGACTTTGTTTGCAATTAGACTTTGTAATTTTTTACTATTTTGTTATGTGTGATACCTTTGTTTAAAATTTGAATTTAAGTTATGAAATTGTGAATTATGATATGATATTTTTAAAAAATTTAAAAGCTAGTTATATTTTTTTAGAGACTGAATCATCCGGTTCGATCAGTTTTATACCTATATAATGACAGGTCTATTCAACTGAGTTATCCGGTTTAATCCGGTTTGGTCGTGCGGTTCGACCAGTGACCCAGTGATTCGATCGATAAACCAGTGACCCAATACCCTCACCGGTTCGATGATCGGTCCGGTTTTTAAAACACTGCCTGTAATGATGTGACTACTGAGAATAATCTCCTCATTTCTTATAATGACAAACATATCCTATCTCTGGTCCCATTTATAAGAAAATATTCTTTTTTTAGATACATTGAATAAATAATGTATTTGGACAATATGTTGTCTAAATACATTATTTATTCAATGTATCTAAAAAGAGAATCTTTTCTTATAAATGAGACCAGAAGAAGTATAATATTATGAATAAATTTGCCAAAAAGAAGTTAGAGGGCGAGGTTTGTAAGCCCCCTGAATATAAGCCAGGTTAAAAATAAACAATTGAAATTCTAGCATGTGACGAACTTCGTTGAGCTGATTCATAACATATATGTCATCAACAAAAAGATTAGAGAGGGAGAGAGATGCATAAAAACAAATTAGAAGAAAAACTGGAATAAGTCAAAATATTTTGACTTATTAACCAAAGTATTTCAAAAAACCCTATAGAAACATACAACAAAATCAAAATAGAAAAAATACATTAGACACATGGGGAGACTGTTGTTAGATTTCTAAGTTTGATCAAGAATGAAAAAAAAAATTGAGATAAATACGAGATAAATATTTTGAAAGTTGGTTTTAAATTTAAATGAGAGACGCGTTACAATATCAAATTTTTTAAGGATAAACTATAATTAAATAGAGTCACATAAAATATTTGTTGGGTTAAATTATGATTAAATAGAGTTTTCATATGTTTTGTCATGGTTAAACTATGACAAACCTACGCATAGCCTCCAAAAATTTGAGACAAATCTGTTAAGCAATATTCACACAACTTAAAAGGAACATCCACATTTCTTGATTTTGATGTTATTAAGTTTCTATTTTTTGATGGATTCTTTATGGTGACTATTTCTTTCATGTCTCGTAACCAAAATATGACTTTTTGATTATTATCCTAAAACTTAATTTAACATCTTCTGCATAGACTCATTTAAGTATAAACTTTTGTTTAATATCAAAGAGTAGTGCTCTGCTTACACCAAAAATCTTACATCTATTCTTAGACCTCATAAAATACAGAAAATACATACTTTTATTTGTAATGGAAAAAGTGAAAAAATAATTATTAAATATAATAAAAAACCCAAACCATATATAAATATGGTGTGATTGTCAAATTTGGTGTAATAATATCATTACTGAATATCAAATTATTTTCCAACATCAATATACACAAGGGTTGAAGAACATCAAGATGTACCGTACACACAACCATTAAAAACAAATAAAATTCAAGCACTCATTATAATTGTCCAAAAGTTAACATCTTGACAAAGTTTAAAAGGTTTTGGATAATATATTCTGAAAAAATTCATCAATGCATTAAAAACTAATTGTGATTCAATGAAAAGAGATACAAATGTAAGTTACTTGTAATTTAGAATGATTATGATGTTTATGATATTGAAATATAGTTTAATTATGTTATCAAACACAATAACTAAATAAGAAAGAAATTTTTTTAGAGTTTAAAGAGGTATGATATAGTGTCTTGAGTGAGAGGTTTAAGAAACTGGTCATGTAAAGATAATATTTTCACACACATTTTATCATTCCAAATACATAACCCATTGTTGATTGGTGAATGTACATCCGAAAGTTATCTTTAAAAAGTAGCATAAGCGGGCATTTTCCAAATTTACATAAAGTTTGAAAAAATCTTATAGAATATAATGAGAAATCCCAATATCTATATAAGATTTTTTTTTATAAAAAAAACTGATATCCGACCACAAGACCAACTAATTCAAAATGATCGATTTTACCATTCAATAGTGGAGATTCCGTTTAACTCATGTATAAATTGAGAGAAATACATTCAAATAGTGTGATAATCTATTGATACTAATACTGTTGTCAACTCAACTGTATGAAACATTCGATCTTCTAGAATTAACATTCAATTTATTCAAACTTGTGAGTTATTGAACCATTAAGAACTTCAACATTAGAATTCAAGTCACTTGAGTTTTAAACCCTAAATCCTCTGGCCATCAAAAACTAGAAATCAATTTTATGAGAATTTCTTTTTCCATCCTTAGAAAGTGACTCATACCTATGAAAACCCGAAATTGACCTTTGATGTTTTTGGAGATGCATCTTCGAACGCATCTTAAATCACCTCATCTTGCATGAACCAAGCAGTCATCCCATTTTTTGCCAAAAAATTGTTCAGAGATGAATCTCCGAAATTTTTTAAGCTATTGAAACAAAAATTATTTCGGATATGCATATCTTCGAAAACTTCCTTAAATTTGAAAATAAAGATTAATTCGGAGATGCATCTCCGAAAACCCCACTAAATGCATTTTAAGCTAGAAATTGTAGTTTCTCACATGAGTTTCTTTGCTTTAATTTAAAGTTTATGAATTCCAAATCACATTTTATAACATTGATGGCTTTAGTACTGAAATTTATTGTGTAATTTTTCAAGCCCGGTTTCTGAATCCTATTTTAATATAGTACACAAACTATAATGAATTTTCAATGCTGAGTTAGTTTACTATCCCGCAAGATTGGTAATCTTGTGATCAAATTGATTGATATTTACAATGAAGTTTCGTGTGAAATTGTGTCCTTTTATTATATAGGTATACCTGTTGCACATCTTGTGGTGATGGGATCTCATTTCAAGAAATCAGGGAAGGTCTTTCCAACAAGTGTTGTGTCCCTTGTGTCACTCATTATGACCGAGTGTTTTGTCCCTTGTGTCACTCATAATGACGAATGGTTATTCCTGAAAAACAATTTATAATGAATTCGGAAATACATCTCTAAAAATACTTCATACTAAATAAATAAACAATATGACACTTTATGTCCAGAAATGCATCTCCGAATTCTAAGAATATTTTAAAGTTATTACCAAGGGTTTGTGAGAAGGCACAGAGTGGAAATGAAATTCCCAATTTAACCAGCCACAATCTATGAAATATGCCTACAATTTGAAGGCAGAAAAATGTACTACTATCATTTTATCAACAAAAGAGAAGTAATGCAAATAACTCCGGTAAAATATGTGCCCAATATCACTGTTCAATAATATAATCGATCGGATCCCTGTTAAGTTTTCAACTGCACCTTTATACCCTTTAGCTTGAAAACTCCAGTTTAACCTACATAACTGAATCAACAGCCGGTAAAAAATATCTGAAAAGAAATGTCAGTCAAATCTCCCTGTGAACTAACTCAATACTTGTTCACAGAACTTGTTGATTACATAGGGAATGTGCAGCATCGTTCACTTAATTCACAAAACTAACAAGATTTAAAATCTTAAAATTACATTTTAAATTTATAGGGGTATCAAGAGCCAGATTCTCAAGATTGTCTTTAGCAACACAATTTTCTGGCAGACATTCCATTCCTATCTTTCCATCAGGTACCATAATACCAAGATTCTCCCCTCTGATGACAACAAGCCAGCTGTCCAAACTCTTACAAAACAATCTGCAAACAATTACGGTTACAGATCTCTGGTGTTAGAGCAAGTGAAATATTATTTGGCGCGTCTTCTCCTATCTCTGTCCCTGTCCCTGCTTCTATCCTTATCATAATCATCCCTCTCCCTGCTTCCACTCTTCTCCCTGAGCCGGTCTCTTCCTCTATCACCATCAAAATCATAATTTTTATCTCTTTTTCTTTCTCGTTCCCTTTCTAAATCACGTTCTCTATCTCTGTCTTTGCTTGATGGTTTCTGTCGTGGACTACCACTTGGACTATGGCTGCGGTGTCGCTTCCTTGAGACATCATGCCTATCCCTCCTCTCTGAAGATGTTCTCCCTGCAACTGTCAAATAGCCAGAAACATTTGAAAGCTTGATCACAAATAATAAGGTTTACCAAGACATCAATCACTAACAGACACATTCACATTTTTTAATGGCACTTTTGCAAGAAATTAAGCGTACTTGGAAAGATTGAAAATGGAAGGGGTGAAGCAATGAGTTAAAAATGGAAATGAATGAATATTCATGCTCGAATACATTTTGGATTTTCACCCTGTGTCTCTCGATTCATTCAGTTTTAATCTTCCCAAACACATTTTTATACATCTGCTGACAAGAAAGAGTTGCGGTTAATTATTTGTTTCCCTTCTTTTTAATGGAGCGCCTCAAGAATAAGAAGCTATACTATGATGACATAGCCATTTGGTACAACAAACCAGGTAGGCCATCCTCCGTTGAGAAACAAATACAATTAGAACCACACAAGGTAAATTTGCCATGAAATTACACAGCAAAACAAAGTGACTGAATAAACAGAAGAATATGGTGGCATAAGAAAGACCACTATTGCATATTTTTCTTAACCGGCTTCAGTGCATACACCTACTGAACCAAGGAAAACCACCATGGACCACAGGGAAAAGAACACTGCAGACACTATGCAACTAAATAATCACCATCATAACTCAAGTGCAAACATCATCTCAATTTCTGTTATGCAAAATAACATCACATAAAATTGCAGCAAGTCACCGAAGTCAAATAGACACTATTAAGTAAAAACTAGCCTTGAAATTGTGATTTTGATTTGAAGTTTCTAACAGGAATATGATAAGTAACTTAAGATAGATGACTGGCATTTATCCGAAAAATTAAAAAGCAATATCAAATATAAATGATGTGTACCAGAATCACTAGAATTTTCATAATCGTCATCCTAATGTTCAGTATCAAAAATGCCTCTATGACAGAAGGACAGGTTGAAATAACTTACTACTGCCTTGGCCATCTTCGCTAGAATCTGATATACCGTACTCCACTTGCAGCCTTTTTCGATGCATCAGAACTTTTTTCTCAATTTCCTCAGAATTTTTAATTCCCCTTTCTTCAAGAGACTCGCGATATTCAATTAAAGCAACCTCCAAGCGTCTCAACTTTTGCCTGTATAACAGTTGATGCTAAACTCCGTAAGTATAAGACAATAAATACAACACAAATAAAAAAAAAATTGTTTAGCGTAACCAAAAAGACAGAAAAGAACTTCTACTTGTGTTTGAATTGCTTTTGCAGAAAGAAAGTTAAAACTACTGAATATTATCTAGAACAAAAGAGACAAAAATCAAAAAAGGAAATACAATGCAACCTCTGCTCTTCATTCATTCCACTGTAAGCATGAGCTGGAAAACTTGAATCAGCAGCAGCCTCTGATTCATCAGCTTTAAGATGGCCATCACCCACATTCTCACTACCCGAAGATGAGTAGCTTAACCCAAGATTTTTTCCACCTTTCCCTTGCTCATCATCACTCTCATCATCCTCCCGAGCCCATTTAGAAGCTGGCAAAATCAGATCATTCTTCTCTCTTTTTGCGAAGGCTTTAAGTTCAGGCTGTGGAATAGAAAGTGTTGGCGCTAAAGGTGCAGAACCTTTGCCTTGCAACTGCAAATCTTCATCCCCATAGTGATTCAATCCAGATATTCCCATTGGTTCAGGATCTGCACTTGTTTCTGGTCGACTACTTGTATATTTCCCTGAACTTGCTTGGTTGAGGGGATATTTCAATTCATCATCTAGTTCATAACCTCTTTGCTTTTCTGCCTCTTCAAGACTTAGCAACCGTGCAACCATCATTTCTCTACCACCAACAAGTGACAATCCATTGTGCCGGCACCGTCTTTCCAGCTCAGCAAGAGGAAGACTCATTAGCTCTTTCGTTGCAGCTCCTCGACCCATTGACAATGCAGCATCTTGGTCGGTCTTGTCACCAACAACAGCATCTTCAGAAGTGATCTTTTGCTCAATCTCAGGTGCATCACCACATATGGAGTGGAATGGTATTACACCAGAGTTTCCAGGTCTAAGGAAAGTGGCTCTTAAGCCATTAACATAAGCATCTGAAAAGAGAAACCAATCGGCCCACACTTGCAAAACTTTCAGTACTCGTTCCTGGAACATTTCAGATAAAGATTGCAAACAGAATAAGAAATAATAACAAGAAATTATATCAAAGCAATCTTTTTATTTTTTTTGAAATCCTGGTATCAAAGCAATCTATAATTGTTTAGCCTACCTTAAGGGCTTCAGCAGTAATACGCCCCATTATGCTCCGATACAAGTCATTAAAACTCTCCATTATGTCAGGTAACGTTGCTTCAAACTTGGTGCGATATGCCGATGCATTTCTTACAGGAGCACTACTATTATGAAGAATATCAGAGACAAGCATAAGCCTTGCAATTTTAGTAGGAATAGGGGTTTCTTTAAGTGTCAAGGATTCCGTCAACACTTCAACTATCTGCAATTAAGAAAAGATAGTGTATAATTAGGAAAGCCTCCTCCCAAATGCACAATATAAGACAATTCCGGAACACGGCTTAAATGATAACATGTGAGAAAAGAGATAGGTGGTTTTGGAAAGGAATATAGGGCTTGGAGTGATAAGGAGGTCATGGATTCAATTCCCTCCAGTAACAAAAATAACAACTAACAATTAACATTTGTCATTTCAAAAAACGAAAAATGATAGCATGTGAGCAACATCAACACCAGACCCTTTATATTTCTTAAGATAACCTATTTTATGCTTAAGAGGTTTGCATAACTTGTAGGATTAACAATGCATATTAACTGCTGATAACCTCTCTAATCAGAGAGGAGATACTATATATTGCAACAACCTCTCTAAGAGGTCTTGCTAATATCATGTTAGATAAAATAAGTAGTATTTTCCTGTTTGTTGCAATATATAGTATCTTCTTTCTGATTAGAGAGGTTGTCGGCAGTTACTTCCTGTTTATTTTCCGGTATACTGAGACAGCAATATAATATTCACATTCACAATAGAAGAGTAGTTTCAAATACAATTGGAGCAAAGATAAATTCATCATTCACTCATTTACTTTTGTTCTGGTACAGAGTTGTGGACATAGATTGATTATTTGGGAATGCATGGGTCAGGTGAAGGCCAGACCTTGCCATTAGGTTGTCAAGTCCAATGCTTGAATTTGAGTTATAGAGCCGATCAAGGATTTAATCCATAAGTTAGACCAAGACCTAGGCTTATTGGATGGAGTCGTGGACAAAGTAAGCATGAACAGAGTAAGCAGATGGGCTAAAATAGATAAGCAAGCTGAAGATTATTTTTACTGACAGAGACCAGATAAATCAAGTATACTGAAGGGAGTTACAGTAATGGATGAACGGAGTGACAGTACTACCTCGCCAGCTGCATCGGCGTTATCCAAAGAAAACCCCATAGCCCCCTTTATCTGACTTCTCTCTAATGTTAAAGCACGTAGCATATCCTCAAACTCATCCCTCTGTGCATCAGTCAGTGTTCTTTCCGGTTCTACACGCTGCAATACTCATTAAAACAAGGAAAATTAAAAAATTGTTTTGATCAAGAGAGACACTATTGAACTTGTATACATCCTGACTAAAAATACAACAGTAGAAAGAAAGTACCCTGCTCCTTCCAGCAGCATGTGTGGAGCCAGATTCTTTGTCATGTTCTGGACTTCTGGTTATAGGTAATGCAGGAGGAATCCATCTGTGAAAAGAAAAAAACTATTTGTTTAGTACACACTTAATCCAACTGACCTATCCAGAGACAACATTAAATTTAAATAAAAAAATGATTGCTCAATCAAACCCCCAAAAATGCGGCATTTTACCAGAAACACACTTCCGGTAGTGTATTTTGACAGCTTGAGCATATATAAGAGGGGCGGATTGAGAATTTTTTTTTTTTAAAAAATCCATCAAGTTTTTTTCTTCCTCTTTTATAAGTTACAATGGAAAAAAAATCCATCAAGTCTTTTTTTTCCTCATCAACAAGCCAAATATTCACTGAAAGGACGAGAATAATTAGAGTACCTTCCACTACCCGTTATCATGATAAAAGGTTCGGTTCGCCATCTTTGAAGAGTATCACCCTGCATTGCAAGGAAATGAAACATTTTCAATCAACAAGTTACAAATAACTGTTAAATCATTACATCAAAATATAAGTTATTTTCTTTCTTGGATACTTTAGTATTCTTGAAATATATGAAAATCTTATAATATATTGATCGTAGCTTCTAAATTAGATTATCCTAGATAATCTATTAGAATTGGAATGCATATTTCTTTGTATATCTCGATGTGTTTCCTTCTTTAATCAAATTATGGATCTAGCATTGTTATAAATAAGAATTAGAGCCTTGTCTTGTGCAATAAGAACACTCAACAAATAATATATACCAATATCCAATATAATTTTATTCTGACTATTTTTCTCTACCTATACATAGAAGACCTTATAATTTCAACATGTATCTGAGCAGTATCATCTTCCATTGATTGTTCGCACTATTGCAATATCAAGTTCCCTAAAATTTGAAAATATACTGTCAAAATGTTAACATTTTCCTAATTTTTTTCTTCTTCTTGGTCGTGCATATTCCGATCGCCCCTTCTCTCTCAAATTAACCCATAATCGGTGGGTTCTTCTACTTGCCAATTCCAAAACCTGTGTCAAATTCTCAGACCAGTTAGCTACTTAGCCTCACTGCTGTCTCCACTTTTTAGTAGTCTCTATAACCTTTCCAAGCAGTCTCACTTTGGCTATCCCAGAAGCCATGCATGCCTAGCTATCTCACAGAAGCAAAATTGCCCCAGGTTCTGTTGTAGTTTGTCCATATGGGATTGAACCTCAACTTCTGCTCCAAATGCAACCTACAGCCCCATCTTTTGTCTCTTAAAATTTGGGTTTTGGACTAACTCAACCCCAAAGCTAGCACATGTAGCGAGGGATGCCTAGTGCCTACACTTTTAATTTTCTAATCACTATTTAGTATTTAGGCCATATTACTATTGAATGTGACACTCTCAACACTCTGCATAATGCCCAGGACTGGCAGTATAGAGCATGAAATTTGTAGGACTAGACATCAGCAGGCAGCCCAACGGATTAGAATTTGGGTTTTGGTCTAACTCAATCCCAAAAGGGGCCGTAACACTATTCGATTTAGTACTCTCAACAGACCCTAATGCGATCTCGCCTCATAAACCTCCAACAGTGATTATAATTAGTTGATTTTCTTTTTCTAAAGGGTGTATTTCAAGCAAGCATAAAGATCAAAGCTTTTGGGGGTAAAGTGCTACAATATGTGAAACTACACTGATATTTCGGTCATATCTTATAGTAATTTAGAGTGTCATAGGTTTTCTCTTGGGACTGGTTTCTATATGTCCTTATATATTTCCTTATATACCTAGTTAATTAAGATCAGAAGTCCAGTATTAGTATGAATAAGAACTAGTTCTCTGTCTTTTGTAATAAGATCATCCAAATTCTTTTTTTGACTAAAAGATACTCACACCAATATCAATATAATTTTTTTATAACTATCCCTTTTCTACCCCTTGCCTAAAAAAACTAGCCTTATAATTTCAAAAGATGTTACCAATATATTACTAGAAAGTAACTGTTTTAATCATTATATTACTAGAAAGTAAATTGAATCTTCATAAAATTAACATTGATGTACCTGAGCAAATGAATACAGTCTCCAAACATAATAGGTATGCTCCTTCGAGCCAAGAACAAACAAGAAACTGAAAAGAGGATTCCCACGACCCCTCTCCATAATAGCTTGTTCAAAAGCACATCCTCCGTCCAAGACATACAAAGCCATTGTATCAATTACATGCCTTAGGTGTTCATCCTCAGGAGGTGTAACCATTATATCAGGAACATTAGGAGTAAGAACCTAGCAAAAGTTACAGCGGGTAGATTAGGGGTAAGAACCATTATATTAGGAACAACAAGAGTAAGTGTGACCTTCAAGTTTTTTTACCCTCTGGTATTTTATGTATTTTTATTTAATAAAAAATTCTGCCATTGGGAATTTAGAGGATAGTAACATTGCAAAAGATGAAAGTTTATATGAAAGATGTAAACTTAGTGTTTCTAAAAAAGGTAATTGCATTAATACATATCAAATTTTGGTTTCACATAAATTTACCAGTTTAATGATTTCTGATCACCATATGACAACACAAGAAGGCGTTGCTTTAAACAAATTATGAGAAGCAAAAACAGAGAACTTACCAGTTCAGAGTTCTGATTAGGCACTGATGTGACTGGTGGACCTGATGGGCCCGACAAGATAACAGTGTTACCCTGCAAATAAAGTGAGTAAAACATTTTTCATATGTAAAGCAGAAAGGTAGGCCAATGAAACAAAAGTCTTGTTATGCATAGGTCCAAAAAAGAGCCGAACATGCTCAAAAGTTGTTTAAGTTAACTTTCTTTAAAAAGATAATAAGAAGCAACAATACCTCTTTACTCCTGATGGCCATATGCCCTGGTGGAGGTGCAGGTAATGCTTGTGATGGGAGGGCAACGGACTTTCCCCATCCAATTTTTAATTCGTATTCATAAACCACAACTCCTGCACAAACCATTTGTTCAGTCTTGTATTTACACATTTCTTTCTAGGGAAAATTCAGATTATACAAGCATCTAGAAGTAGCTTAATGTTCCACTTGGCTTAGATTCTTTGTATAGAAGTAGAGTGTATAGAAGTAGAGTAGATTCAATGCACCAAAAAAGAAGAGACTAAGCTCTAATTGTTCCTTTTGCAAATTGTAGTATCTAGAATTTACTAGCTTTGTAAACTTGATGTATAAAATATGACATCTGAGAGATCAATCACTTAAGCATATTCAGAATCATTTCATCCTAGACTTCTCAAAGATCTTAACTGATATCATTTGAAGATAGGTATTAATGTTCATTTAAAGTCAAAGTTTGAAGAAGTTTAGCATAGCATTTCTGGTTTCAGATATAAAAAAAATCCAGACCTTGCATTTCGTCTTTAGCAGCCTGTCCATCAACTCTGTTCATGAATGCAACAAAACCACAGTTTCTTTGCCGCCTTCGCTCTTCCTCTGTCCTAGGCCACATTATCTTCACACTAGCAATAGGTCCAAATCTTCCAAAAGTGCGCAGAAGAAAGTTTTCATCAACCTAAAAATTGTAAAGTTGGCAACATGAGACTACACACCCTAATTCTCAAAGAACAACAACTCTCATTCATTGAGCAGACTGTCAAACCTGGGGTGAGAGATTTCCAACGTAAAGATTTGTAGTTTGTGGATCACCATCATCAAACGATCCTGGAAGTTTTCCACTTGGATCAAAATCATCAGGCAGTTCATCAAACCGACTGGACTGTTGATAAGAAGGAAAACTATCAGCATAACTACTTCATAAATGTACTGAATAAAAAGGAATAAAATGAAATTAAGAAAATATGCAATATACTAGTAACTATTTTTGCTATGCAGATTATAAAGTACACCAAGTCATATCTGTAATGCATAAAATCAAAACAGGCAAAAGAAACAAATGCAAAGGAAACCAAATAAAAATGAATTTCTATGATACATTTACCATAAACTTAATAAAAAGTAGTCTTGCCCAACAGCATTCAACATTCACAAGAGAAAATGTATAGGCAATAATCAAGCTTTGTGTATTTAAAGATATAAGTTACCAAAATAAATAAATAAATAAATAAGATATAAGGTCCAAAATCCAACGCACAAGTTTAGTAAATAAATAAATAAGATAAAAGGTATCACTAACAATAGAATGCTCTCCAAGACGCCCATCACGCCATTGTTCACGGTCTTGATTTCGTCTTTCCCTCATCTCTTGCTCTTGCTTTAGCTCCTCCATAAAATGATCAATATTCCTTGACTTTCCTTTCTCTTTTTCCTTAGGCTTTTCTTCCTCTTTCTGATATGTACAACGCACAAGCATTAGATCTGTATACATCTAAACATTAAAAATAAAACCAGATGTCAAAGCTTCAATTACAATACTGACTTTTCTTTCAGGTTCTTTCCCCTTGGATGCCAATGGTGGTGGTATAAAAGACGGCACATACCTACAAATGAACATAAACGATGAACTTCCATACCAATTTACTAAAATACATTTGACCAACTAAAGTACTGTTAGGAATAACTGTTGTTCTCTAGCTACAAATATTATTATTAGGCTTATAATTTACAGCTTACTGTTTTGCTGTTACAATTCAGTTACAGTTGTTTGGATGTAGTAACAGTTAGTTTTCATATAGTTAGAGCTAGTTACAAGCTGTTGTAACAGCTTGCACTTAGTCTAAGAGTGAGAGTTTAGAAGCTCACTCTATAAATACTCTATCATGTAACTATTCTAATCAATAAAGAGTTTCAAATCATTCTATCATAACAGATTCCATTATGAGTATCTCTTTCTATATATTCTCTCTCCATCTTTCTAATTCTAACAAGTGCAAGAGTTAGTTGTAGGATTTCCAAAGCAAACCCTTGACGAGAAGTACAACATATTTAAGGATAGACTCTGATACAACCTTAGAATTTGGATTGGCCTAACTGAACCTTACAAAACAGGTTTGTAAGGTGAGGACTTCTCAAACTTTATAAACACTACATGGGCCATATTTCTAGGCAATGTGGGACTAAATCCACCCCCTTCACACCCAACACATGCCATTCTCTGGCTAACAAATTAATGCAGGAAGTCATGCAACTTCCTCATACTATAAAGCATAAGCAGCAAAACATCTCAATTCTAAAAAAGATTAGCAAAGATGTAGGTCTTTAATTGTTATGTATTGTGGTCAATGATCCAAGAAAAGGGGACTTTAAGTAAAGAAAACTATTACAAAAAACTATGAAGATTGTCTCATCATCTCTCTATCTTTTAAACTGCTTCCTATGTAAGACAATGAAGATATTCTTTGCTCATGAGTCGTGAAATTCCATAGATGAATGTCTAATTCAGTTACAGATCAAGCAATGGTGGTGGGTAACTAACTAAAGATTAAAATGTGAGACTAAATATAGAAGTTATGGTTTAAATTTATTGCCCAAGACAATCAATGTAGAAACAGCAAAGTAATCAACAACACATACACATATGTTCATTGATTTGGAAAATCCATATAATAAGGTACCAAAAAAGGTTTTGTAGAAGGTTACCAATCCTGGAGTGAAAAAACAAGGTGGAGCTAGGCTATAAAAGACTTTTCTTTAACTATAGGGAATTACGGATGCATCAAAGTCACCTTTGAATATCTATCTTTTTAACTTGGCATCATATGTGCTTAATGAACATGTCTGAGATTCAATGACACAATGCAAGCTTTTTGTAGGATATTTAGTCCTAGTAGGAGAGTCAATAGAAGATATAGATGGGAAGCTAGAGATGGCAAAAGAAACCAGCTTTGGAATCACATGGCTTTCATGTAAGTAGAATCGGGATGGAGTGATTAAAATGTAAATTTAGTAATTATATTACAACGCAGGTAAAAATTTGACTCCGAAATTATGCGTCAAGTATTGATTTTGGATGTTGTATAAATGAGACTTAAGATGTGAGTACCTACCTTTTTAACTTGGTATCATATGGGCTAATTGGACATGTTCAAGAACTGATTCTTCCTATTGTGGAAAAAGATGGTAGAATCTTCTATGAATTATTCGAGCATGTACAGAGAAGAACTACATGAATCCCATTCCCAACAAGAGAGAAAATCACATGGAGTGTATTCTAATAGTTAGAGGTAAAAGGTAACCAAAAAAAGTCATAGGTCAATCATTAACAAGAATTCTTATTTAGATGGCTTTTCGTCAGAGGTAATTAATAACGGGGCACATGGTGCCATTATCCATGTGACCTTGAGGGACATGGATATCATGGAGTGCTTAAGTCTCACATTTAGTATGGAATGCTCTATGGAGTACTTAGGTGACTAGATCCTTCTCCCTATTCAGCTAGCTTTTAAGCAAGCATTCCCCAAGTTCTCAGTGGTCGAACTCATCTTCTGGGAAAAGGATTTGTTAATGCGGTCTTGAAAATTAAACCTTTGAATTTTATAATTCCGCCTATAAAAAAGGACATGGTAATCTACTTAAGAACCGCCTATTTAAGTAAACAAAAGTAGTGAAATGCTCAACTTAGTTTGCTTGGTTTCCCTTCCTGATTCCATATTCCAAAAAAAAATGTTATGCTATAGGCATACCTCGTAATTTATCAATAAAGCACTAAAGGCACACCTCATGTGAAAGAAAAGTGAACCTAAGGCACCAAAGGAATGCACCAAACTAAAGGGTTCTGACTCAACCAGCAAGAGGCACTAAGATCATCTAGTACTTTAAATCAATGCCATTTGGACACTTTTACACATAAAGGGTTTGTTTTGTTAACATTTACTGCTTTCATTCATTATAAAATTGGTTACTGTTCACTTTATTTCTTTTTTTGTACAAATCTTCAGAAACAGAAATCAAGATGGCAGTTTTGTGGTGTGTAACACCGGGTCCAGTGCAAGTGGTTGGTGCGTAGTGCATGTGAATACCGTAAACCCTGGGATGCCGAGTTTGATTCCCACTCATCAAAAAAATATGACAGCTATGCAATTGAAAGTGTAAACAGCAAAATGAAAATTGAAAATAGTTTTTCCAATCAAACACACTCTGAATATATGTCAATATGAAGTTGCTATGTATCTACATATGCTTTAGCTAATAATAACAAGAAAAAATTGTAAAAGAATACTTTTTACGAAGGAAAAAATGGAGCACAAAAGTATCACCATAGCCGTAGACGAATCACAACTATGTTAGCACCACAAAAGAAAATGAAATAAACTACAGGGAAATCACTTTTAGTTTTCAGGCATAATTGGTTTTCCATTAAACCAATTTCAACAGATGTGCCCAAACAGATGCAATGCAAGAATATAGATTTGTTATACCTCAAGATAAGGATATAATTAAGCAGTGTACCTTCAACAATTACATATACATATGCCTAAACTATTTGAAGATTACTCGAGTAATTTAAAATGTCTGTACAGCAAAAAAACATCTACACTTCTTAGTTCTGACAATAAAATCAAACTTTTACATTAAGTATTAACATTGTCAGAAAACCATCCAGAATAAGCTTTTTTGGGGGGTTTATAAAATGAGATGATCTTCAACAGAATATTGACTAAGGAATTTCAGTTGATCTCTCTAAAGTAACCAAGGACTTCGTCATAAACAGAACATGCTATATATCAGGGAGTTGAGAAAATATAGCTTATCCCTGGAAAAAATCCTAGTGACACAATTACACGAAAAGTACTTTTTCAACGAGGTTAATCACAACACAACATTAAATATTCTTATAGAAAAATGCACCATTAAATGTATCATAACTCATAAAAATCAATTTAATTTACTAAGGCTTTAAGATCAACCCTACTGAAAATAAAGCTATACCTGAAAGGCATGTGATTTTTCTACTTATGATGCCTGATTTAAAGAGAACATAAACATGTCAATCAAAAGCATTTATTTACCTACTTCCCTTCTTTGGACCAGATACCCCATCTTTGGACTTTTCACCTGTCATCCGCGAATGAATAAGAAAGGCCCATGCTTTTATTAAATTTATTATACAAAACAATAGCAAAAATTATATATTTATCCACAACATGAAAAGCATGTATAATCAAAACTTCCAAGAGATGAGGCAGAAACAATATATAAAAAAATGGGTGAGAAATATAGAATTCATCGGTCACTAACCCTCAGAATCGTCTTTCAATTTATCATTGGGATTAATTGTTCCTCCTCGAACAAAGGTCTTTGACCCAGGAGCGTTATCGCCTTGAAATGACTCTACAAATTCGGCATACAAGCGGGCAGTCTCATCTTCAGCTCTCTGCAGGATACAAAACTCAATCATGATAACCAGTAAATTTCTTTTTCTAAATTTTAAGGAGAGCCAAATAATTCGGATACATCAACTCTACCTTCTTCTTTGCCTCCTCCTCTTCTCTATGCTTCTGAAATGGTGTTTTTTTCCTTGTAATGGAAAACGAACTCATCTTTGCATTAGCAAAGAAAGCCTGCCACAAGAAAATAAAACAGTACTTAACATATCTCACAACCTAAAATCAGAAAAGTTCTAAGAAACTACACCATTCAACATGTCACCAAATTTCACATGTCATCACTTCTCATATTTTAAAACAAACATTATTTTCAATTTTACACCATCTACAAACTCCACTCCTCGAAAAATGAAATTTTCTAGGCTATCGAAGATTGTTAAGGCAACCGATGGCTGCGACTCTATTATGCACCACCACGTTTGGGGGCAGCTACCCTGCCTTACGCGTTGCTGCGACTGATAACATAGTTTGTAGCACAACACAATCTAGGAGAAACTGTGTCATGAATGCGTACTCTGCCGTATCTAATAGTTAAACCCATCCTCAAAACATGATAAAAACGTTACAAATGTTAGAAAATCCCTAAAATGTGGTGTCCATAATCTCAATTTCAAGAGAACGACAAAAATAAACATTAACCCATTAGATTATTATCCTGAAGTAAACAATGTTGTCAACCGTGGATTGAGAAAAATTGCTATATATCCAAATTCCGCTATGCTATGGTGCTATAACGCTGCCACTTCCATTTTTTGACAACACATTGTACTAAATAGCGCATCACAAAACAATGGCGGTTTGTTCAAATTATGCTATGCTATAACATTCTAGTGCCACTATAGCCGCTATTTAACAACACTCAAAGTAAACCCGATAACAATCTAAAAACCCTACTTTGAAAAAACCAATGAAAAACTAATGAACCCAGCAATATAGCCATAGGCTTAGACCTGATAGTGAAAGAAACAAGATGAAAAGTCAAAAGAAGGGAAATCCAAACCTCCTCAAAAAAATGTGCGACCGAGTAGAGGAGCAGCTACAATTACAAGGAACGGACGAAGAACGCGATTGTGCAATGAGTGCTAAAATGAAGGCAACAAAAAAATAATATAAATATAATTAAAATTAATTATAATAAAAGAAAATACATGCATGCAAATATAAAAGTTAGAAGGAATGCGTAAATGAAATTTCGAGTTACGCCTTTCCTAATGTCCCCCAAATTTTACACGTCATCACTCTCATTCATTAAAACAATCTCTGATTTTCAATTTTACAACATCTACAAACTCCACTCACTCCTCAAAAAATTGAAATTCTCTAGGATCACAAAGAAACTGCATCATGAATGTGTACTCTACTACACGAATCAAATAACATTAACACAATAGATTAGCATCTAACCTATTAATGTAAAGTAAATCCAATAACAATCTATTAAACCCCAAGTTGGAAAAACCAAAGAACACAAATTCTACACCAACATATGCTAACTACATAATCATAGGCATAGCAATCCAATAGTACTGAGAAAGAAACAAAAAAAAAAAAAAACTGAAAAATCAAAGTAAGAAGCGAAAATCCAAACCTCCCCAAAAATTGAGCGAGTGAGGAGAGAGAGCAGCTACAGCTTCAATGCAATTGTGTAATGAGTACTCGACTGAAAGCAACAATAAAAAATCTCGTTAATATGATTATGATTATGATTGATGTATGCATGATAAAGAAGGTTATAGGAATGGATTAACGAAAATCGAAACCTGTTTTAGGGGTTTATTGAATGGACGATGTTGATAGATTGGAAATAGTGTTGGAGCGATGAATGCAACGGGAGAGAGAGGGAAGAGTGAAGCTGACGTGAATTGAGTAGTGGAACGGAGCGGAAGAACCCGTCGGAAGGATGCGCAGTGACACTAGTAGTTTCAATCAAAGGGCGTGACTACGAGGAGAGGGATTCCAATTTTTTTTTCATTTTTTAATTTTTGTGACAGAGGGTTTCCACGTTTGACATTTTGTTTACCACATCACTTTTTTATTTTTATTTCATTGTTTTAATTCTATATTTTCTATTTTTTAAAATTGATTTTCTACCTAAATATTTTATAAAATTGTCTCATTAAGACAACTCATTTAGTAGTTGTGCAGGGATATCAATTATAGAGGTGTGGTATGTATCGAATCTACAACATTCTACTTGTTCATCTTTAAAACGTGAATTTCAACCACTAGGTTACTCGACAAAAAAATAAACATTTCATAAAAAAGAAAATATTATATCGATTAAATATTTTTTTTATTATAGCTCCTATGTAGGTGAAAGTTAGAGAATTTGTGTATCTGAATCTCTGAATTAGTGAAAGATTCACCTAACTCTAAGAGTGTGTTTGGATGAGGTAATTGAAAATTTTAAAGGAATTTAAAATTCAAAGCAATTCAAATGATTCAATTGAAATCCATTCATTTTAAATTATTTTGTTTGGATAGAGTATTAAGTTAATTTATTGTTAGAGTTTTGGGGTATTTTTTATAAAATATATTTTTTTTGGACCAAATTAAAAAATTAAAAAGTAGGGACCAAATTGCAATTTTTAAAATTTTGAAGGACCAAATTGTAAAATTTAAAAATTATTAAGGACTAATTTGCAATTTTTTTAAAAAAAATTTGGGGTCAATTTTATAATTTTGGAGAAATGACACCAAAAATCTAACAATGAATTATCTTAATACTCCATCCAAACAAAATAATTTAAAAATGAATGGATTTGAATTGAATCATTTGAATTGCTTTGAATTTTAAATTGCTTTAAAATTTCTAATTAACTCATTCAAACACACTCTAAGGCTTGAGATAGCCATGGTCTCTAGGATATATTGTAGGTAAGATAACGGAAGTCTCGTGAAGCTTAGAGGGTGAGTCTCCTAAGCGGAACTTTGAGGACGAATTCCTCGAGCATCAAACATGTGAAGTACGTGAACCGTTAAATGTTTTGTCATGATGAGCTTATCATGGAAAGGTACATTCGTTGTGAGCCCTTAATCATATTGCATGCGTCAATTTTGCATCGTAGATGCTCCGTCCATTACTAGTAGACGTGAACCTATTGTATGCAATGATAGTCTGCACGGCCTGGGCATTTGGCTTTATAAATAGTTGAAACTTGAGTGCTCTTGTCTTCACGTTTTCTTCATTTTTTTAGTAACACTTTCTTCTTCAGTTTTTTCAAGTTCAACTTTATCATCAATCCATCATCATCCCCAACGCATGTATTGAATTTCTCCATTTTCATCATCATTTTTTTCTATAATTGTGATTATTATGGATATAAATGACAATAACAATGTGAAATAACCTACTACTCATGTTGATAAATAGATACGCAGAGATGGATCTATGTGTTTGTATGTATTGAGCTAATACAATTGTTGTTGAAATAATGATCCTAATGTTGCTGACTGTCTTGGTGTTTTGATGAAGACAACACTAATGATTGTTAAAGTCGATAATAACAACTTTCCAACTATTTGGTGATAGTCTGTAAATTTGAAGATATCTAAAGTCTCATTAGTAAAAGATACAATGTTTAAGTGAAGTGCTTATATGATTTGTGTATTTGGCAAAGGAACTTAAATCTTCAGAGTTGCAAAAGAGGGGAATTGTGAAAGTTCGTTTGATCGTGTCTGTCTGAGTGACCATAATCTTGTAAATGTTGGAGAGTAACTCGTAAGCCACTAAGGCAACTCATACGCACTCTTAAAACCTTTCAAGAGTCTCTCCTTATTTGTTAAAACCACCCAAAAACTTTTTTCAAGGCCTGACTAGTTGATTAAGGAACTACCTGGTCAATTAGGAGTTGTTTACAATTGGATAATCAATTAAACCTATGTGAATAATCAATTATTTCATTTTGTAACGACTATAATCGATTAGACCAATCTCTTAATGATTTGCAAAGGCTAGATATCAAAATCTTCCATTTGTAGTTTGAATAATCGATTATTCTCTTGTAATAATCGATTCACACTAAAACGAATCATGGAATGTTTCCTTTTTAAGCCACATTTTCTCCTACATAAAGGAGACCTCTCGTCATTTGAAAACATCCAAGATCCGAATTTTCTCTATCTCATACAGTCTTATTACTCTCCTACTAAGGTAAAGAGGGCAAGTTTGAGCATATTAACACATGAGTATGAACTTTTTACAATAAAACCTGAAGAAAACATTAATCAAATGCAAACACAATTTACTCACGTCGTAAATCATATGAGAACTCAGATGAGGATTTGGTTGTGAAAATTCTTAGATCCCTAAATTGAAACTAGAAACCTAAATTCATTGAGATAAGTGAATATAGGAATTTAGCAAACATGGACGTGTATACTCTTTTTAGTAAATTGCGAGAATATGAGATGTAGTTGAAAAGACTTACTGATGATGAAGAAGGTGACACGTAAAATAGGAAAAGTATTGCATTAAAAGCTACTAATATCAAATATATGAAATCAAAAGATGAAGATTATCAAAGTGGAATTAATAAATACACGAAACCCGTGTTTCAAAAATTCAAAGATTTCCTGAGGCATGAAAAACAAATTTCAAGTTTCTAGGAGAAAAATGAAAAAATATCTTCTTCCATTATCACATTCCACCATGCAAAAAAAAGGGCACATAAGACCAAATTGCTCTAAAAACCATGGAAAGAAATCAGAACCAGAGAAGATTTAAGAAACAAAAAATAAAGGTTAAAAGAGCCTACATATTATGGGATGACGACGATGTGGAATCCTTTGATAAGGAAGAAGCAAACGTGTGTCTCATGGAAAATCATGGAGAATATGAGGTAACATCTTACTTTTCTTGTCAGGACATGTTTTGTATCTACAAAAATCTAACTAAAGAAACAAGTATATTAGAATAAATTGTCTCTACCTACATTGACATTATTTCTCTCCTGGAATGAAAAATAAAAACCCATTGGAAAAAATAGAAAGTCTTAAAGAGAGACAAGATAATATGATTCAAAATTTCTCCTCTTTTCACGAAGTCTTAGATGAATCTATTAAGTGTGGTCAATGTGCAATTTTGGAAAATAAAGTTGAAGATCTTCAAAATAAACTTGATAAATTCACTAAAAAAAGACAACTTGAATATTTTGTTAAGTAACCAAAGGGCGTCTTACAATAAGGTTGGTATGGGTTATGAACCTAAGAACAATAGTAATAACTTTAGAAATATTTGCAATTCTCAACAAACGTTTAAATGCAAAACCTACAAATTCAATTATTGTAATAAAAATTGTCATATTGATATATTTTGTTTTATCAAGAAAAGTCATGAAAGCGAGCCAAAATATACTCCCTTGCATAACATCAAAGTACCCAAAAAGAATTGGGTTCCAAAGCTCAAAAAGTCCAAATGTGATGCAAATATGCTTAATAACTTGAATTCTAAAGATGATATCAACAGTGACTCTTTAAGTCATATGATTGAAGAAATAAACATGTTCTCTTATTTTACTCATACAAAAGAAGAAGGATATTCTTATAGCAACAAAGTTAAAATTGTTGGTTCAAGAACAACTGGAAATATCCCTAAACATGTTATTGAAATATTTTAGGATTAAGTAAGTTGTGTGACAAATGTAATAGAGTATTGTCTTCTATATGCGCGGTCTTTAAAAATCATGTATTAAAACCTCTTTTAAAACTACTTTTTGAAAAGACCATGACTATCGAAGAACTCATACATATTACCTTTGTTGAACTAACTCTAGTAGATAGAAGTAGAGGTTGTTGATTACGTACGAACTATGGAAAAGACAACTCTTGAAGATGAAGATAAATATCAAGAAGTAGAACACAATCAAGATAAGATAAATTTCAAGATCAAACTCTAATTGAAGAAAATCATGTAGATCATCATGATGGAAGAGCGTTTAAATTTTTTGGGAATTTTAGAAAATTATATACCGGGAATTTTGAAATTTACGGTAGTTATAGTTTTTTTGAAAAATACTAAAAATTTCAAAATTTCCGGTATTTTGAAATTTTTCTAATTTTTTCCCTTTTTTAATTTGTTTCAATGAGGACCAGAGGCAGAGACGGTACAGTTGTTAGCAGGGTAGTTGATAAAGTAGAGGCTCGTGCTAGAGTTGAGGAGGCATAGGCTTCAGAGCTTAGAGTTGGACGCCATCCTCCGACTGGTTCTCATCGGAAACAGTTGGCGGAGCAGACGACGCAGTTCCACCCACCATGTTGTCAAAGACATGCATCTACCCAAGAGGTACAACCTCCTGCTATATTGATCGAGCGTGCTATTGAGGAGCTTGTGGTGGAGGCGACGCCTGCGCAGGTTGTTGAGCCGGTAGTTAAGCATACTATAGAGCCTACACTCGGGCAGGTTGTGGAGCCTTAGCATGAGGAAGTTGTTGTTACTGACGTTGTGGACAAGGTGTATCCGACCGATACATACACCACTTCCAGAGCGTCTACTGAGCCATCAGTGCACAGTGATAAAGGGTTTTTTTGGAGGACTTAGAGACGTGTTCGTGCTCACGAGATATGCTGACCATATCGCTCACCGGATATGGCAGGGGGAGGTAAATATATATTTGTAACTATGTAATGATTAATATTTTACTTTATGCTACTGTACGATAGTTTATGTATAATACTTTAATTTTGCCTATTACAAGAGCGAGGAGTGATGAAGATCGCTTCACATGGGTCGAAGTTGAAGGGCTTCCCGAGGGATCCTATGCCTGGGGCGGTTAGTCGTATTATTGGAGACTTTCACTTGCTGGAGTTTTCTCAGTGTTCCCTTACCATGTCGGATGCCTCTCTGATGACTGCCTTTGTTGACAGGTGGCATCCAGAGACATCATCCTTTCACCTTCCATTCGGGGAGATAACGGTGACACTGGATGATGTAGATGCCCTCTTCCACATCCCCATTGTTGGCACCTTCTTCGCACCTCCTTACATTAACCAAGCGGCGACGATGTGCTTGGTTATGGACGACTTGGAGGTAGCTCAGAAGAAGGTGTATGAGGAGTTCTCGTATAACCGTGGTTTGCATCTTCAGATGTCTTGGCTTAAGGACAGATACCATGAGCATGTGGATGCTCAAAGGTACCAGGCTACCATATAGAATTTTGAATTCCACTGCAGGGTTACTTCCATTGAAATACACTTTCACACCAGTCAGAAATTCAGAAATAGACATTTTTCAGAAGATGTATTTCTCAATATCACATGCCCCTATTTATACACATGACGGAGCATCCTAGGCCATATAATTTATCGATGCAATCGTAGCCCTTCAAAAGTGTCGGCAAAATCCAGACTGTTTAAAAGAAAAACCCTAAAAATGATACTACCGGAAATTTTAGCATAATTGAAATTTTCGGTATCACGTAAATTTGAAAATTTACGTGATTCCGTAAATTTAGCAAGGGGGTACCGGAAATTTTGGTTATACTAGAAATTTCAAAAGAGTCTACCGAAAATTTCATCCAAAAATTGTTTGTGTAACATTAGGGGCATTTCTGAAATAAATAAAAAATGGAAGGGTGCCATGTATAATATTAGGGGTGACATGTTAAATCCTCCAAATTTTTGTATAGGAACTTTTTTATATTAATTTGATTAAAAAGGTCCATAATGGAGGAGTTTCGTTACTCTCATGGGTTACAAATTCGTTAATAAATTCTCTAGATTACAAATATAAGTGAATATGATATTGACATATTTATACACAAAATAAAAAAAATAACATGGTGTATCACACAATTAATATTATTTTGTACATTTTATTCTTCAAAGGACATTCCTGACGTGAGTCGTTCTTTGGAAACCTGATTATCCGACTGTTCAGTGTTGATTTCGGATATGCATATCCGAATAAACCTCATTTTAATTTTTTTAAAAACACCAGGGAACTTTTCGGATGTGCATATTCGAATAAAACATTTTTTTTTGTAAAATAATAAGGTTTATTCAGATACACATCTCCGAAAAATGCCCTGATGACATGATAAAGTTTCTAAGGTCCAAAGTGATTCAAGTCTTGTATAAACAGGGTGTCACTCATCCTATTTTTTCTACAAAACACCAAATAACAAAAAATGAATACATATCCCCACCTTGCATTTGTGTATTTCAATGTTTAGATGTCGTCACTTCAGTTTAGGGTCTGCGAGGACATAACTTGCATTGACTTTGATATCCAAACTGAATATGCTCCAACGATATCCAAAAAATCGATGAATTGTTAAGCTCGAGTATCGTTCACCCTCGTTTGAAGTCGATAAGAAGATACAGTTCATCAACTTCGTACTAAAGACAAATTCAAATTTAAAGGTTATGCGGAGTATTTTTCGCCAATATGAAACAAAGAATCTGATTGAAGTGGATGCAAAGATTGCAAAATTCGTCGAAAAATATTATCAACATATTGCAACGTCCAGAACTTCATGTTTGTAACGATGTATAATGTTGAATGTTTTAATTTAATGTCAGGTTCTTATGACTATCAATTATAAATTTTCGATTAACTAATGATATTCATATTATCCATGCTTCTATTTTTTATTTGAAATATCAGAGCTATTTTTGAATATATATTTCTGAAACATACGACATAATTTCGATGATGCATCTCGAAATTAAAATGAGTGTGTCAAGAAATCTATAGACATTTTTGGATTTTCAACTAGGATTTGTGAAAAGGCATAAAATTGGGAAAAGAATTTGCCGGAAAAAAAAACCTCTCAAGTCATCAATGTTATTTGTTTACTAACCCACACTTTTAATAGCTTTCTTTGAAGAACATATTTAACAATCTACCACAATAATGAACACTAAGCACTTTAAATCAAGTTTAGGACACTATATACCTCACTTTGGCCTACCAAAAATTGGCCAAATAATTATTAATAAATTATCCTATAATATATTTATAGTTCAACAAATATAAAAAATGGGAACTTATATAAAGAGAAAAGAGAACAATAAAGAAGCCAATACAATTACAAGATAGCATTTAACATTTAAGTTTGACTGTATCTTCAATTTAGCACTTACTATTTAGTATTTACATCACCAATTATAATTTCATTGAAATAAAATTCAAAATGAAGCAACTTGTCCTTTATTACAAGTGAAAACTGGAAAAGCCTTTTTTCTGTTTTGGCTGAAGCACAAATCTACAGACTATTAGCAGAAGATAGAGCCAAAGACAATTCAGATGACAGATGACATGACTCAGGCCTATGCATTTTACTCATCCTCACCTTCATCAATTCCAACCCACCGTGTAAATGCAAAAAGAAACTCCTTGAAGTTCACCATTCCATTTTTATCCCAGTCCATTTCTTCTGCATTTTCGTAAATAAATAAAATAACTGTTAATGAACAGATATAAACTCATGAAGAAACAATAAGAGACAGGATTGCTTTTGAGTTGTAGTTGCAATGAAGATTTAAGGATGCACGCGGAGTGAAGGTTCGTTGTCTGTTTTAAATTAAGTAAATAAAAATCTTACAATTTTGATTAGGCTTAACCCAACCCTTATATAACTCAATGAGGCCGAAGTGTGGACAATGTGGGAAGCCCAACAAGTGATCTAGGATAGCCTCTGATACCATCTTAAAATTTGGGTTGGGCCTAACTCATCCTACAAAAGCGGCTTGTAGGGTGAGAGTTGCCCCCACTTATAAACACATGCAATATCTCTAAGCAATGTGGGACTAAATTCACCCCTTTAAACCCAACACAATGAAGGTGTTGGAGGCTGCAAAGGCAAGTCAAATGCCAGCAATTTAAGCGGCTAGGGGCGGACCACAATGAAGTCAGAAATTCCAACAATTATAGACCTTATAAATGATAGTTCTATGTTTCCGGCATGAGCATGGTAAATGCTAATATGGTTGGAAACAGAAGAAAATAACAGGTAATTTGACAACCTCTGCAATATGAGATTACAGACGATACATTCACCCTGCCATGTTCTGAGTTCCTTAAATGTTCTGCTGCTAATGTTATAAAAAACGTAATAGATGTTCTTCATTTTAATCTCTTTTTTTAATCAAATTAGAGGTACACATTTTTCTTGGGAAAACATGTTAAAGCAGGTTTCAAAACATTAGCATATAATGCATGCCCCTAAGATGAGTATGTGTGCAACTTGAATGCATATGCATGTGTATTTAAACATAGAGAGGAAGAGACAACTAACCAAATCTTTTCATGGCTATTCTTCCAGAAGAACGTTCCCCCGATGTAGTTTCATTTATAGCTTGGACCATTTCATTTTTGCTGACATATCCGTCCCTATTCTTGTCTAAGAATACAAATGTATCAACCAATGTCTCAAATGTGGCCTCCAGATTCGGCATGCCAATTCGTGATTTCTAGACAAGTCACGGAGAACAATTTGAAATGGCAACAAAACACGGAAACTCGTGACTTATAAACTATCAATGAAAAAGGAAGACATGGATGAGATATGTTTTCCTGCCTACTACATTGCATTACTTCAAAGGTTCAATGTTGGTAACCTAACATGTTCTTCAATTTTGACATATTTTTCAATCATTTTCATTGGATGAAAAAATTATAACTTAAAATTCTACGGTATCCTAAAGAAAAGCATGACTAGAAAAGCAAGGCCATAAGAGAAAAACTACATAGAGCCATTAACATTGCAGTGCTCATGAAGTCCAACCATCACCTGAAATTAAACAAATAATTTTTGAAATAAAATACAAAAGGTCGGTCGGTGTTAAATGTATAATATCCCCAAATAATTCAACCAGAGATCAAAACACACAAGACATGATATGTTTTTTTTCCAAAGAGTAGGTGTTACTAATTTATTTTCAAAATTTGAATTTTTAAGAATCCCTACTTGTATTGTGTATGATAATGAAATTAAAATGACGCAGATAATGTGTTAGGATACAGCATGAAGTGCCTTAGGGTCATCTTTGAAAAGGTAGACAAGGCAAAGAAGTACAATAAACTCATTGAACTTCATTCCCAAATCATCATTAAAGTCACATGCTTTAAAAAGATCGTTGATATCTTCCTCAGAAAAAGAAATTTCCAGCTTACTGAAACATTTCTTCAACTCTTCTTGATCTATTGCCCCGTTAGAATCTTCATCTGTGGCAAAAAACAAACGTCTGTTAGCAATTATATTAATATATGTCAATTTGGCCATGTATGAATCGGTGACAAACATACTAATGACATATGTGCCACCGCTAAAGCTTTTGAATGAGCTCGATATTTGCTGTTACAATCACATAAAAACGTACTGCTTATTAACTTCAGCATGAAATAAAATCAAACTGAATTCTAATATATAATGCAACTTTGATTATATGATTCACTAGTGTTTCATGATCTAGTCATAACAAAAGGATTCTATAAAATCAACTATTTCTCAGGCCAATGTACTATATTTATAACAAACTTCTTTTTTGGATAAGCAAATGTTAGTTATTAGTTTCTATGTTAGTATTTTTTCCGTCACTGGAGTTTGAGCCTCGGTCTTTCAACTCCTTTAACCCTTAGCTCAAACTATAAGCTACCCAACCACCCTTATATCAGTCTTTTGTTAGAAGATATATCAACATAAATACAAACTTAACAAGACCATAAATTTGAAGTGGAAACCTACCAAACTGCTCAAATATGGCTCTGCATTTTCTGAAGCTCTCGTCAATTTTTGGAAATTTTAGTATTATAGTATTGAATGATCTCGTGGTACATCCATGACATTCCCTGCGCTGCATTGCTTCGACCATTTTAGCCTCAAGCTTAGTTTCTGGTACCCAAGACTTTTTGGGCGAGTCACCCTTTCCTAATGCACCTCCCATTGTCAATCAATCAACCAAAGTTCTCCTCAGAAATGCTATCCCTCGTACCTAACAAGCAACACGTAATTTCATAACATCTCGCTATTACACAAAGACATAGGAAAACCTAATTGGCTAAGTTACAAATAGTCTGAACAAAAAGTAAAAATGAGTTTTCACTCGATGTCACTATCTATATGCTTTTAAATTATTTGTTTTTGTTAGTGATATTCATTTAGACAAAAGTTAGTCTGCAAAAGTGATTAACAAGACCAAAGATCTTAGTGTGAAGTTCAAATGTCGTTTGTTATAATAATGTAAAGAAAAAAATGGAGATCATCATCATACATCAGCTTCGCTCATGCAATTTGAGACAATTCATTCAATAGTCACAAATAGTAAATAGTGCTACCATGCTTATTTCAGTTAACCTAGCTAGCGTGTTTAGTTCAGTGGTGAAAAAATTGATTCAGAGTGAATTGATTCTAGATAAAAGTGATTTATGTTGGGATAAATTCTCCGTCAATTTCATAAAATAAAATAAAAAAAAAACACGTTTAGCCTCAAAAGCTACACATCGTAGTTTCAAGTAGAATCAGTTCTGAAAGGCAGAATCAATTCTACACGCGAGCAACCAAACATATCAAAATCAACTCTACACATTCAGAATCAATTCGAACGCCCTAATGATTGAGAATGTAAGGCATATTCGTGGTGAATGTGATTCCCTGAAAGATTAGAACAAGGATTGAAAGAAAAAAAGCATGCAAAAGCCGTTGAGCAATGAATCTAAGAGAATTAAACTGGAAAGTTAGACGAAAATGAAAATTGAAAGAGTAGAAATAAATATTACAGAAAAAAGAGTAGAAAGCGTACCTAGTTAAAAGGTGTTAGGATGATGAGTGAAGATCGAAACTCAAAAGTGATTTGAGGGTGTTGAAGATAGCATAGTTATTAGAAGGTGGTGGTGGTGGTGGCGTTTTGGTTTTTGAAGAAAGATGAAAAGAAGAATGGGAAAGAATGTTTGTTTTGTTTAACTAAGTTTGGGCCTTCGTGTTTCTCTAACCCTATTTTGCGCTGCTCCCACCACCTATTCTTCTTATTCTCTATCTGTGCGCATCTTTGTTCTGTAAAAATAAGGATCTTATCGTAATTTTATTAATTTGTTTGTAAAAAGAAATACTATTCTTCAGAAATTTTAGATTTTGATATTTGGCATATGTTTCAAAGATAATGCTTATTAAAAAATAAAGGAAAAAATGTAGATGAGTGGAAGAATGATAAGTGGATCCATGCAGTGCATCCGAATTTTTTATTAAAGTATACAAAAATATATATTATTTTACTAGATTTTTATTTCTTTTTTGACTGCTTGACTAGAGATTTTTTAATGCATAGAGAACGGTATAACTTTGACAAATGTGACTAACTTGACCTACCACAGATAAAGGATCTCTATCTTTAGGAAGAGAAAGGTAGAGTGACTTTAGGCTAAAAAATGAATAAGACAAGAGAAATGATGTTTATTTTAGAGAGAAAAAATATGTGAGAGAAAGTAAATCATGAGAGAGATAGAAAGAAAGTTAGAGCATCTCCAATGATGCAACTTAGAGCATCTCCAATGGTGCAACCCATTATTTGGTTCTTTGTGGGACCAATTAGTTCACATCATCTTGAAGCAACTCACTTCAATTTTCACTCCAATGATATAATTCTAAAGAACTCATATTGGGTCCCACAATTTTACTTTGTATAATAATATTTTATTCATACTAAATTTTATTTGATTTAAAATAATAATTTAAATTATTTAAATTTTAATTAATATAAAATAAATAAATTTAAAATTATAATTTAAATTAATCTCAAATGCGTGACATATAATTAAAAACAATAAAAATAAATTACATAACATAATTACTCAAATTTAATTTTCATCGTCCTCATGTCCAAAACGTTCCCAAATATGCTCGACTAGATCTCCTTGAAGTTGGCGATGAACTTGTTTTTCACGAAGAGTTGCTCTTCTTTGTAGTCTTGTTGCAAGATTCGAATGAGGACCGCTAAATGTTTCAGTCGTTGAGTTGTTGTTACCTGCATTATCGTAACAGTAATCAAAATCACCTCCATATGTGTGTCGTTCGTCTTCGACAATCATGTTGTACAATATGATGCAAGCATATATGGTATGCTTGAGGGTTTCCATGTGCCAAGCACGCGCTGGACCACGTACTATTGCAAATCGAGATTGAAGCACTCCAAATGCACGTTCCACATCCTTTCTAGCTGATTCTTGGTGTTGTGCAAATAGTTTTCTCTTTTCTCCTTGCGGCATTGAAATGGTCTTGACAAATGTAGCCCACTCAGGATATATACCATCCGCTAAATAATACCCCATATTATATGGATTCCCATTGATTATATATTGCACAGTAGCAGCACGTCCTTCCAAAATATCGTTAAACACATTAGATTGGTTTAGCACATTAATGTCATTGTTTGAACCTGCAACACCAAAAAATGCATGCCAAATCCATAAGTCTTGTGATGCCACTGCTTCAAGCATGATCATGGGTTTACCATGATCACCTCGACAAAATTGTCCTTTCCATGCAACAGGACAATTCTTCCATTCCCAATGCATACAATCAATGGAACCTAGCATGCCTGGAAATCCACGTGACTCCCCCATTTGTAAAAAGATGCTCAACATCATTGTTATTAGGCCTTCTCAAATACTCAGCCCCAAATACCCCATTCACGCCCCTTACGAATCTCTCTAAGCACTCAATTGCAATGCTTTCACCAATTCGAACACATTCGTCTACAATGTCAGCGGAATATCCATATGCCAACATACGAATAGCAGAAGTGCACTTCTGCAATGGTGAAAGACCCATTTTACCAGTTGCATCGACCCTCATTTGAAAATATTCATCATGATTTCCAAGGGTTTCTACAATTCAAAGAAACAAATGCCTATGCATTTTGAACCTTCTACGGAATTGGCCATCCGTGTATATTGGATTTTCTGAGAAGTAGTCGTTGAATAATCGTATATGCCCTTCTTTACGATTCCGATCTATCACTGATCTTCTTTTTCGCCTTGATGAACTTCTAGATTGACGTTCCTTCTCGAGCATTGACAACAATAGTTCTTCATCTGTGTTGTCCATAAGTTCTTCTTCAATCACCTCCCAAAAAAGTTTGTTGAGGTTGTTTGAATTGTTTGAATCCATTGAAGTGAGAGAATGGTGATAGAAAATGATAGATGAGTGAGAGAATGATGATAGAAGTGTGATAGAAAAATGATAGAAGAGTGTGAAAAGAATGAGAGTATATATAAGGCTAGTTTGAATAATGGCTAGTTTGAATAACGACTTGTTTGAATAACGGCTAGTTTGAATAACGACTAGTTTGAATAACGGCTAGTTTGAATAACGGCTAGTTTGAATAACGGCTAGTTTGAATAATATTTAAATTTAAAAAATACTAAAACATTGCGTCTTATTACAATAGTCGTTGATACATAACAAGTACTACATAATATTTAAATATAATAAATACTAGAACATTGCATATTATTACCATCCATATTTTTCTTTTAGGTTATTACAACGTTTTTCATGAAATTCATGTTGACTATCATTCATCTTAGAAGTGTCTGACATTATGAATTGCATTGCTTCAAACTCCATCTTTTCCTTGACTAATTTGTTTTCTTCCTCCTTAATTCGTGCTAGATTTTCCATTACTTCCATTTTTTTTATTCCTTGTATCGGAAATAACACTAGAAGGAGGTTCAGTTGCATTTATATTTTCCTTTGCCTTACCTTTTCGTTTTGCCGCCTTTTGTCCCATTGGACGCTCCATTGGAGATGATGAGTTTAACTCATAACTTGAAGGTGTCTCTGAGTTTAGCGATGCCGTGTATGAACCGCTAACAGAATTCTTTGTTCTCTTTGAAGAATTTTCGGTGGATTCTCCCATCCATTTAGGTTCATCTTTTAAAAGCTGTCATGCATACTCAAGATTGAATGGCGCACCTTCATCTTGTTCATAAAAAGCATGCGCATTGATTAAGATATCTTTCTCTGATGCCCCACTTTTTTTTCCATGAACAGCTTGTTTGTAACACCCAACAAATTTTTGAACACAACCATTTATTCGATGCCATCGAGATTTTAATTGGCCTTGTAGCTTTTCTCGTGACTGCCCATGATATTGGTTATAATTATCGGTGATTCTTAACCAAAAGCTATCAACTTTTTGATTAACTCCCACAATTGGATCCTTTGAAATATTGAGCCATGATTGCATAAGAAGTGTATCCTCTTCCCTTGTGAATACCTCTCTAGGTTTTTTTTTAACAGAACGCCTTTGTTCTTTTTCAATTGTAGTATTTTCAATACCAACTTGAGTTGAAAATTGTGGAACTTGGCGTTCAGACATAAACCCATTTGGTGTTTCAGGTTCATGATGAGAAAAATTCACCCCATGAGTATTTATCTGTGGTCTAAAATAAATATTTGGGTTGTTTGGTGGCGGAAAAAATACGGTAGAGTTTATTGGCGGTGGGGGAAATTGAGAATTTTGCGGATTAGAATTTTGCTGATTTTGCATGAGATGGAACATAGATTGTTGAAAATTATATTGATTAGGGTCCATTTGCCCTTAACAATAATAATTTGAACTAAGAAGATGAAAAATTTGGTAAAATATATGATCAATTGAAGGCTAATAAGATGAAATTGTGAGAGAAAAATTTAAAATACTAGGAGTAAGGAATAAATTTGTGTGATAAAATTTGACTAACATTTGCTTCTATTTATAACCAAATAAATTATTAAAAAAAAAAAAAGCAAAAGAGTCGTTGCATAGCACAACTTCCAACTTATATTAATATTTTATTTAAACTTACCGTTGCAATGCATTTGAACGTTGGCATGCGTGGCGGAACATTCATTTTACCATTTGCTTCCAGCTGGCGTACGAAACGGCAATTGTTAGCCGTTAGAGATGGCCTTACATTTGAGTTCTTTATGGGACCCACTAAGCCACATCATATTAAAAGAATTTATTTAATTTTAACTTTAATAAAAATCTGATATGGGTCCCACAACTTTACCTCATAACTTGATTTGATTAGGTACTACAATCTTTTAGTTCTTGCATTGCAATGCAACTCTATTATGGCATGACAAATTTTTTAAATATTTAATTATTAAATTAATGGTACAGGTGGAGAACTCAATAGAAAAAACTACCATTGGAGATGGTCTTAGAGAAAGATAGAGAGTTGAAAGTTAGGGGATCCAAATTCGACGCACCACCGTCCACCGGCCGACCTGTCAAAATAAAAAGTTTACAATACTAGAGTTTGAAGTTTTTAATTCCTCTTTGCACAACTTATAATTTTTAAATTCTATTATAAATTCCCTTTAAAAAACATAACCAATGCGAATACGATTTGCAAAAAGATAAATAGTTAATTAAGAGGTGTATTGAAATGAGATTTTAAATATTTTTAGGCTAAATTACCTCCAGGGTCCTTTAAGTTATTTAATTGTAACAAGTCAGTCTTTTATGTTTTTTTTGTTACATGTGAGTCTTAACGCATGCACCGCTGACCTATTTCTAGTTTATTTTGTTCTATTAATTTTATTTTAACTTCTAAAATTCATATTAAATCCGTTTTTGGTCAAAAAATTTTGAAAAAATTTCGAAAATTATTTCTTCTTATTTTACACTTCGTGTAATTTTATGAGAATTTTATTTTCTGTTTTACTATTTTTCTTTAGTTTCTTCTTTTGCGTGCATTTTAATTGGTTTAAAAATACTTTTATGCACTAAAAAATTCTGAAAATTTTATTATATGATCCAATGATGCCCTTTGACCCATGTTACGTGACATATCAGTACCATTAATGTTTACTTCAGCTTTATTGGAAAGGATTTTGAGAAAAAGATCAACGGTGCAGGCGTTAGTTAACATAAAGGATCAACATGTAGCGAAAAAGGACTAACTTGTTACAATTAAAACATAAAGGACTAACTTGATACAATTAAAAAACTTAAAGGATCCCAGAGGTAATTTAGTCATATTTATATAATAAAAATATCTTATGGGATTTAGCTTTTTTTAAACAAATAATTTTTGTGGTAGCTCAACGTTCAACTATCAAAAGTTCGCCCAATTGTGTTTAGCCTAAGACTCGCCTAACTATCAAGAGCTCTTTCTAAAATATTAAAAGTCCATCCAATTATCAAAAGTTCGTCTAATAATATTAAAGACTCGTCAAATTATTAAGAGTTTGATTAACTATCAAGAGTTCCGTCAATATTATTAAGAGCTAGTCTCAATGACAGATTCAGAATTATTCTTTTGTGGAGGCAAATAAATAGTGTATATATTTTAACTTAGTTTATTAACAAAATTAATTAAATATTTATTGCATTTTTCTAAAAAACACTTCACATAAAATTATTTTTATAATTGTGCAATTGTTAGAAGAGGAATATAAGAAAAGATAAAAAGCAATACCTTTAAATATGAAAATATCTTAATGCATCTCTTGATACTCTTAGCAATCTGGCGAAATTTCAATTATGCCTCATGATTCCGTAGATACACATCCGGAAACACCTTTTTTTAAAAATAAAAATTGATTTTTTTCCGTATGTGCATCTACGGAAGCGTTAAAAACATAGTGAAAGTTGGGAAAATTCAAGATATTCCAGTTCAATAAATCTTCTGTAGATGTATCTAAGGAACGTGTTAAAAACAAAATATTCTGAAGATGTACCAACGAAGCTTTCTGCTGTATTTTAAATCACCTACATAAGCATTTCAATCAAAAACTCCAATATTTTTTAACAAAAATGGAACATCAAATTATAGTACATCAAAGTAGTGCAATTTAAAGGCAATGGAATATAGTATAACAAAATAGTACATCGTATAGATCATGTAAATAATGTCAAATATATAATAAAAATACAGATATCAATAAAATCACATGCATCACTACTGTGTATGTCGGACAACATCCTCATCCTTTACCATGCCTCTGGCCCCGCCTCAGCATCCACGTCCTCTGCTGACTACTCTGCATCTATCGTCAACTGCCTCACCGGTCCTGGCATGATGTCGACGGTATAAAAATGTTCCCTCTGTCACCCTCATGTTACCATCCAGTACACGTCTGTGATCAGACCCCTCAGGGAAGAAATCAGCGACAATGTATGCCTGCGCCATGTCAAGTATCTCACGATAGCAAGGAAGAACATCGTCAGTGTGGTCCAATTGAGACTGATGAGACTGCAAGATCTCCTCATGGGTTGGTCTGGGTGGTGATCTCGGTGCAGTGGGGATCATGTATGGGTGTGACACCGTGAAGTACCAAGTGATGTACCCATCGGTACAACTCCAGTCTCTCTATGATATGGTTGTCAGAGCCTCGTCAAGAACCATGTGATGCTCCCAGTCTGCAAAGACCTCATCTATTTGCCGACGGGTCATCAAGATACGAGCGGAGACAAGAGGGTCGCGAGGTATCATTTGACAGTACCCAAACTTACGCATGACGCGCTCCGGAAGATAACAAACAGTGATGGTCGAACTGGCTGCCAAGCATCTATAATATAGTGCAGTCATCCCACGGAACCGTCTCGCGGTGAGCAGCGTAGCAGTCATATTAGATGTCCTCAGCAGTCATGCGATCAAGATAGCGTTTGTAAGGATCCGACACATGGTTCCCTCCGAGGAGGATGAAGACACTAGCACGCGACATGACCTCAATTTAGTCTGACACCTCTCCCCAGTCAATGTTCATGGGCAAGTGTTATAATATCCAGCCCTGAAAAAAAGCGGGGATCAAACATTATCACAAATATATAATGAACCATTTTGAGAAAAATTATAGTGATATAAGATTGTTACCATTGAAAGGGAACAACTGCCAGCCACAGTCCTTGCCTTCCACAGGCATCCCTCTCTGAGTCTATGGTAGTTGTATGCCAGTGTAACCGCTCCCTAGTTGTACTCATGGATACGTTAGGTAGCTGATAAGTACCTCTGGTAAACGACATCTGTGTACGACGAGGTCGTGTCCAAAAACAACTGGGTGCCTAACAAAAATATCAAAAAACATCTCAATACTCGCTGCCTGTGTATCTCCACTTATACTGGGTCACTAGCAGCCTGTTGTGTCGCAAGGAGCTCGGCCTCGTTTTGGCGCGTCAAGAAGGAAAACCTCACGTGGGCGTCACAGGTCCTCTCCACCTCCTCAAGCGCGTCACCACAAGTATTTAATTTCTTATTCTCTTACTTGGTGTTCAATGAAGATGAAGTCAAGATGTCACACTAGAAGGTGCAACATCAGACACTTGCAAAAGCGGTAGAATATATTCTAATGGATCTGACCATTCTAATGCAAGGTGAATATCTTGGAGGATATAAACAAGTATATTCTATTGTGATCTATAGAAAAGGAAAATCTATGATATGTAAAGTATTAAAAGGTTCTTATCTTTTCCTTGAAAGAAAACAAGGTATGCTTCTGAGTTTCTCTATTGAGAGAATTACCTTTAGTGATGTTCAACCAGATATTGAAACATCATCTCAGCAGGTTGTTACTCCAGAAATTGTGAAAAGACTAGCAGACACTAAATAAGAAAGCTTTCAAGTAAACACATTTTTTTCTAAGAATGAGTTCATTATTTGGGTTTTTTTAGTCTGGAATCATCAGTATCTTCAGAGGAAATTACTAATGATGGTGAATATTGGAGTAAAAGATTTTGGCGAAGTCTATGAATATTGTAATATTGGAGGATATTCTGGTCACTTGATTTGAATTAATTGAATCTTGATATTTATTTAAGATTAGCTACTTTGCTGAAGTAAGATGTATTCTCTATTAGGTTGATTACTATAAGTGTACAATGTCAAACTGAATGTCATGACATTGTTGTGTGACAAGCTACTGCAATCAAGATACTCAAGAATTTAACTCTATTTACTAAAACAAGTCTTTGGTTCAAGTCACCATTGTGTCAAGAGTCTTGCTAGAGGCAAATATTGACACTCCTAAGATTAGTATGTCTGAGAAGTTGCAGGAACTATTTTCATTATAACTTGAGTTGCAAGTTATATCAAGAATATGAGGGGTAATTTTTGAATTGCACAATTGAAGAATTATAGTAGTAACTGTTTGGTCGGTCTGCCACCTATATGCCTTCATCCTGTGATATGTGCAATCTAAAAAAAAGCATTTCCAATGGCATGAACAATGTCATTTAAAATGTTGTAACATTTTCCAAAGATCAAAGCTGCTAGGGATGGAACCAGGTCGGGTCGGGTGCAAGTTTCACACTATCCAAACCCGCACCCGAAATCGGCACCCGAACCCAAATCCAAACCTAAATGCTGTTCGGGTGGCAAAATAACACCCACGCCCACACCCGTTGGGTTCAGGTTTTTTCACCCAAACCCGAACCCGCAGTAAAATACATAAAAAAAAAATACATTTTTCCTACAACTTTCCACAATATTATATATATATATATATATATATGTATATATATATATATATTTATATTATATATATATACATATATAATATTATATGTATATATATATAATATAAATATATATATATATATATATATATATATATATATATATATATATATAAAAATACAAATAAGCGGGTGTGATTTTGGGTTTCGGGTTTCACAATACCCAAACTTGCACCCGAAATATCGGGTGGCACCCGAATCCAAACCCAGTCAACTTGGATTTTCGCCCGTTGACTCGGGTTCGGGTGCGGGTGGGCCCCACGGGTGCTGGTCTGCTTGCCATCCCTAAAAGCTGCTAAGAAACATGTCTCTCTCCAAATGTGAATGGTGCACTGTTACTAAGGATGATTTTATTTTCTTCCAAAATTGCTCTCATTGAATGGACCGTCGTTACAAGCAAGGGTTCGTTACAATATAGGTAACTGTCCTTGTATTCAAAGTCTTTACAACCTCACAAACTGCATTTCAACAATGAGAAAATCTTCCAATGATGTTAGTGCTAAGAAGGTTCAGTTCTTGTTTGTCTTGAATCAATTCTTGCTTACATTGATTCTTTTGTATCAGGTTTTTTTTTTGCTCTATTTTTGTCAATTTTTGGCTAAAAAGTTGGAGAAAAGTGTCAGTAAGTCTAGGTCTAAGTCAAACGTTGTTTGATATATGCAACATTTTAGGCGGAGCATGACTGTCTGTCATGTGAGTCTTGAGTCTATTTGTGTGTGTTTGTTTCTGCTTCTGCTGCTACCTCTGTTATGGTTGTATTTGCAGAATGTCATGTTGATTGTTATAACATCATGTTTGTGTCTTATGGTCTGAGTTTTGAGCATAGTTGTGTCTTGTGTAGGGGTAGGAATAGGCCAGGACGACCTACAGGGGTCTATAGCCTAGCCTAGTTAAGGTCAGGCCAGACCAAGCCTATCTAATAAAAGACCAGACTTAGGCTTTTTTAAAAGCCTATTTAATTAAATAGACCAGACTTAGGCTATCAAAAAAACCTATGAAGCCTTATAGGCCGGCCTATATTTTCACACACACACACACACACACTCACACACACAAATGAAGAAAAAAAGCTATATATATATATATATATATATATATATATATATATATATATATATATATATATATATATATATATATATATATATATATATATATATATATATATATATATATATATATATATATATATATATTAGAATAAAGGCTAAATAGGTTGGCCTATATATGCATATATAGGTCGATCTATAAGGCTTCTTAAATAATATGAATTATTTGAAAACTTTCATGAGAATCAGACTTTTAAATAGACTTTCAGGTCTGGCCAAACTTTCAGGCAAGACTCATGCCTTTTAAATTTATTGTAGGCCAGACTCAGACCTTCTAAAGCCTAGCCTAGTAGCTTATTTCCACCCTCAGTCTTGTACGCTGAGTTATGTGAACTTTCATCTAGGAAGTCCAGGATGGTAAATTGGAACTGTGTTTGAGGAGGAGCATCTCTTATCTTTTCCTCATGTACAAAATTTACATGTTTAGCATGTAGCTTGTGTTTGTGTAATAACGTTTTTACTGATATATGTTTGTGTAGTTTGGTTCTTGGTTGTTTTAGCCAAAATTTACTAAATGGGGAGATTGTTGGATCTATGATTTTAGGATTGACAAAATTTTGCTAAAATATGGTGCTTGAAATATGTTAAGCAAGATGTCATAACATCTTGATCTTTTGAATAATTTTTATTCTTTAGAACTATCACATCTAAATATCTAAATAATTTTTATTCTTTAGTGCTTGAAATATGTTAAACAAGATGTCACAACATCTTAATATTCTGAATAATAATTATTTTTAAGAACTATCAGATCTAAATAATTTTTATTCCTTAGTATAATGTCGAAACCCGCTAGCTTCAAATTGCTTATTAAAAAAAACTTTTATTAATGTTTAATAAAATAAAATTAAAAAATTTAAATTAATTTATCAAATATAATATTTATTACTCCCTCCGGTCTTTTATAATTGTCACTTATTACAATGGTGAACATACCATTGTTGAAGATGAAGTTTGGCGGCTAAGAATTATTTGAAAATAAGAATGTATTATTGTGTATTGTATCAGTGGCAGAGTGTTACATATATATGGGCTCTGCACTTGTAACCTAATGGGCCTAAACTAATATACATGTAATGGGCCTAAACTAATATACATTATGTACTATTTAATACCCCCCATAAGCTTGGGGGTAGATGCAATGAATACCAAGCTTAGAGATGTTACTGTAAAAAGGTTTAGTGTCCAGAGGTTTTGTGAACACATCAGCAACTTGTTGAGAGGATGTCACGGGTAGAAGATGAAACAAGTTCTGTTGTAGTTTTTCTCGGACGAGGTGGCAGTCTAATTCGATGTGTTTGGTTCTTTCATGGAAGGAGGAGTTTGTTGCAATGTGACGTGCAGACGCATTGTCGCAGTATAGCAATGCTGGTTGTTTGAATGGAATACCGAGTTCATGAAGAATGTTTGTTAGCCATTGGAGTTCGCATACAGCAGACGCCATAGATCTATATTCAGCTTCAGTAGAACTTCTGGATATCGTTGGTTGTTTCTTTGATTTCCATGAGATAAGAGAGTCACCAAGGTATATGCAGAATCCGGTAATAGATTTTCGAGTTTCTGGACAGGTGGCCCAGTCTGAGTCGGAGAAAGCCTTAAGTTGCTGTGGTATTTTACTGGGGAAGAAAATTCCTTGACCAGGAGAATTTTTCAGGTAGTGAAGTACGCGTAGTGCAGCGTTATAGTGTGTGTCAATTGGTTGTTGCATATCTTGGCTCAGCTGTTGTACTGCGTATGAAATATCCGGTCGTGTATTGAGCAAGTATATGAGTTGGCCAACGAGTCTTCGAAATTTTGTTGCATCAGCTAATGGAGTACCATCTGTTGATTGGAGACGAGTATCTCGTGCCATAGGTGTTTTGGCAGGCTTGCATCCAAGTAAACCTGTGTTGTTTAGGAGATCCAAGGTGTATTTCCGTTGACATATGTTGATGCCATAAGCGTTGCGTGCAATTTCAAGACCAAGGAAGTACTTCAAAGTACCCAAATCTTTGATACGGAAGTGTTGATGAAGGACATCTTTTGTTTGTTTGATGTGGTGCAAGTTGTTTCCTGCAATAAGAAGGTCATCAACGTATATCAAAACGCAAGTAAAATATTGATCAGTGTGCTGAATAAATAAAGAGTGATCGGAGGAGCATTGTTTGAATTTGTGAGTTATTAGGATATGTGATAGCTTCTCAAACCACTTTCTACTGGATTGTTTCAATCCATATAGAGATTTTAATAGTTTACAAACTTGATTCGGATGAGATGTTTTTAGACCTTTAGGTGGAATCATATAAACATCTTCATCTAAATCACCATGAAGAAAGGCGTTATAAATGTCTAATTGATGTAAATGTAAATTCATAGAAGAAGCAAGGGCAAGAATTAACCTGACAGATGTAAGTTTAGCTACAGGTGAAAAGGTTTCAAAGAAGTCAATACCTTGTGTTTGATTAAAACCTTGTGCTACTAATCGAGCCTTGTGTCGTTCTATAGTACCATCAGATTTGAATTTTGTTTTATATACCCACTTGCATCCGATGGCTTTCTTACCTTTAGGAAGAGTTGTCAAAACCCAAGTGTGATTATCAATTAAAGCATGAAGTTCTGTTTGCATAGCAGTAATCCAAAGTGGGTCTGCCGAGGCTTGTTTATAGTTTGTAGGATCATTAATGGCAGTTATAGATGCTATGTATGAATGATGAGCAGGAGAGATATTTTGATAGCATATATAATGTGATATGTCATGAGGAATACATTTATATGAATGAGTGCAAATGAAATCCTTAAGGTATGCATGTGCTGTCTTTAATCTAGTAGATTGTCTATGTTGTACATTAATGGGTGAGGGAGCAGTATCAGGGAGATTAGGAGAAGGGAGAGTGTTTTGGTTTGCTGAAACTGTTTGTGGTGTGGGATGTGGAGTAGTAATGGTGGGGCTGGTATGAGGGTTATGTTGTGGTATAGGGGGTTGGTTTGTTGTGGTAGGAATATTGTTTTGTATGCTGTTTGGTATATCAAATATAAATGGCTGGTGGGAGGTATCTATGGTAGGAATATCATTGTTGTGGGTTAGAGGATCAAGAAGCAAGATCTGAGTTCGAATGTTTTGGTAATTATCATTTAAACCTTTCAAGAAACAGGTGACGTACTCCATGTGTTTGAATTTTCGCACAGCTTGTGATAGATCGCAGGTGCAGGGTGTAGAGCATGTGCAAGAAGGGGTGGGACGCAGATCTTCTAATTCGTCCCATAGGATCTTTAGATCAGTGATGTATGTGGATAAAGATCTGTCGCCCTGTTGAATTGAATGTATATCACGAAGAAGATCGGAGACGCGGAAGTGATTACCTTTGGTGAATCGTTCTTGCAAATCTTCCCAGAGATCGTATGCCGAATCGAAACAAATTGTGCTTTGAGCAATATGTGGAGACAGAGTACGATTGAGCCAAGAAATTACCATGCTATTTGCGCGATCCCATAGCTCGAAATTAGGGTCAGATGATGCCGGTTTGGGAAGGGTACCATTGATGAAGGCGAGTTTGTTCTTGGAGGTGAGGGCACGACGCATTAATTTGCTCCAGTTGTAGTAATTGTTGTCGTCTAACGGTGGTGCAACAATGGTAGCGCCGGGATTTTCACCTGGATGCAAATAGTATGGATTTCTAGGGTTTAGAGATGGATCGATTGGATCTTTCTTTGAAGAATGGGGGGTTTTAATAGGTGTGGTGGGGATTTCTTCTTCGCTGTCAGACGCCATGAGAAGATGAGTATGATGATGGTGAAGACAGAGAAAGAAGATGATGGAAAGGACTTAGTCTTCTGATACCATATTACAATGGTGAACATACCATTGTTGAAGATGAAGTTTGGCGGCTAAGAATTATTTGAAAATAAGAATGTATTATTGTGTATTGTATCAGCGGCAGAGTGTTACATATATATGGGCTCTGCACTTGTAACCTAATGGACCTAATGGGCCTAAACTAATATACATGTAATGGGCCTAAACTAATATACATTATGTACTATTTAATATCACTTTTGTGAAAAAAATTTGTTTCAATTTAATTGTCACTTTCAAATTTCAATATAATAATCATTATAGTTTTGTCAAAATTGCCCATAACTAGTTATTACGAGAAAGAAAAAAGTATATTGAAATGATTAAAAGTTTAGGGTATTATAGGCAAAAGAAAAATTATAGTTTAAAAAGTAACCATTATTATTAGTTTTCTTGGTATTTGTAAAAAGTTAAAATATGACAATTAAAAAGGAACGGGAGGAAGTAATAATAATTTAATAAGATTTATGCATAGCAATATTTTATAAATGTGTCTATTTATATTTGTTGTTGTGATTATAATCTTTGTGCTTATAAAAACATTTTGAATTGTCGTTCTTTAGAAATATACCGTGTATACAAATCAAAGCTCTTAAAAAATCATACTTTGAAAATTTATTTTCTAACAACATTTTGAATTAGTCATGATTGTGTCACAATCTCATCACAATTTCTTATACTTACCTCCAATAGCAATGAGACAAATAGTGGCGGGCAATAGTCAACACAAGACTTTTCTCTTTTTTTTTTCTTTCCCATTTCCCACTCCATAAGTCCCAATAACTAACTAACTCCGTTCCCCTTTCACTTCACTTCAATCATCAATCATGGCCACACTATTCCGAAAACTACGCGAATCAGCAGCATCGTTTAAACGATCCACCACCACCGCCACAACAACCACCTCCAATAATTCATCACAACGATCTCATCATCATGACGCTCCTTTGGGTTTATTCGACTCACTCCCTTCTGACATACTCCTCAAAATCATACGATTGTTGGAACCTAAACACGCCGCTAAACTCTGCATCGTTTGCAAATCATGGCGATCTCTTGTTTCCGATAACGAACTCTGGGATCATTTTCTTCAGAATCGCCAGCCTCTACACTATGATTCCATTATCTTCTCGGAAACTAAATTAACCTCTGGTTATCCTCTTCCGTAAGTAACAATTCAACTACCGTAACTACTACTCGTGTCGTTTTAATATGATTTAGAACTCGTAATTGTGTTTAATTTAGAGTTGAATTTTTCAGGTTCTTTGTTACTCAAACGCCACGCGTGTTGTCGTTTAAGCATATTTATGGCCAACGGGAACGACTTCCTCCTGCTGTTATCATCGACGGTAATTACCACATGTTCGAATTCACTTTCAGCTTCAACAAAATGAATTATGATTTCGCCGAACTCACCGTCTTGTTAGTGTTGGTGCTTCATATTTAACCGCGGTTGGTTGTTTAGTTAGTTATTTTTGTTGTTGTGTGTAGGTGGTTCTGGCTATTGCAAATTTGGTTGGAGCAAAGAGGAGCGTCCATTGGGGCGAACTCCTACCTTTTTGGTAAGACTACCTGGTTCAATTGGAGCCACAGATTTACAAGGTTTGGAAGTGTTTGCTGTGTCTAACTTCTTCATTAGAATTTGTTTATAATAATTTAGGATAAACTCGGTAACTTATGGAGTTGAATTATGATTATGACTAAGTTTTTATATTTAATAACCATGGAGCTCCATTGTAATATCATTTACTGAAGAATCTGTTGAAGTATATAATTAGATGTTTGAGTAAATTTTTAAACTTTTAGGAATAGTTATTAACTTCTAATTTGAAAGTATTTACTGAGTACTAACTAACATTGACCCATCTGGTTGGATTTTTCTTCTCCTATGCTTACCATGACTTGAGTTCAAATAAAAAGTAGCATGGTTGATAGTCGTTATGAAAATTTCACTTAAATCCGTGTAGAGGTTGATGATCTCCTTGACCTTGTATAAGGGAATGCCTCACCGAATATATATTTCGTATATAAAAGAGAATGGTAAAAGGGAGCTTTCTAAAAACATTGAGACGGAGATGCTTATTTTACATATGCTTTTATTATTTATTGTAATTGTTCTTTTTAATATTTATCAATAACTTTATTTGATCATGTTCAAACTATTTCTCTTCAACTTCAAAAATAATATATTCGTTTTGTTTACTTTTTTTAAAACAAACTTTTTTTCTTTTGTTTTAATGGTTTCCATTTAGTAATGTCTTCTGGGGAATTTCATTTGCAGGAATTTGGTAACGTGGAGACACCGATATATACTAGGCTTCGACATTTTTTTGGGACCGTCTATGGCAGGTGAATCATTCTGGGTTTTTCCTTCTTGTTGGCGTAGAAATTTTTTCCAGGGATGATTAATATTAAACTGTAGTAACGGTGTTGTGGAAAGGGTAGTTGTTTTCTACTGGTTATACATTTGTGTATGTCTTGAGCAAATTCTATGTCTAATGGCAAGGATATATTGGTGGCTTTCTCTGCAGGATGAAGGTGAAACCAAGTTCTCAAGCAGTTGTTGTTTCTTTACCAATATGCCACTATGATGGTTAGTTAATTTCTTTTTACTTATTTGAAAATTAAAATTACTTGTGTTGTTTGCGGATCAATACTGAGTAAACCCTTCTGTCCTACATAAGACAAATATGGTATGATTTGGAAATTAGATCATCAAGGACTAATTTGGTGACAAATTCTTTGGAGAATAATGCAGTGACCATGACACTATATTTTGAAAGACCAATTTAGGGGTTTACTTGATCAAGATTTTAGTGAAGCCCATGGATTTCCTTCTTAAGAACTAATTTGTATATAATTTTTGAAATACACATAATTTTGTTTGGAGGCATTACCAGGTGCCAAACCTTAACCAGTTTCAATAAACACCTCAATTTATATGCTTTGAAAATAAAAGTTATTAGGAAAAAATTGCTAAAAGAAAATGCTTGGTCTGTCTACCCTCATAACTGTATGAATTATGATTATTTGTGAAGTTAGGAACACTACGAAACCACTGCAGGTTTTGCTTTAACCATGTCAAAGTCAGTTATGCTGCTGCACTTTCGCATACATGTGCGTGCTTGTGTATGCTATACATTATTGACTTTAAAGTTCATATTTGGTAGATCAAGTTTACCAAATTTCATACAATTCAAGAGCTATTTGATATTTTAACTCATCATTTGTTTTAACATATAATATGATACTTAGAATACTATTAAATTACATGCATTGTGTAAAATTTTGCATACATGATCATCAAGAGGACAGTATAATATGATTCCATGGTTATTTCTAGTCATTTAATGATCTCTTTCCTCATTGCAGATACCGAATCAGCCAGAGCATCAAGACAGCAGCTTAAAGATGCAATCTGTGCTGCTCTATTTGACCTGAATGTTCCTGCTGTTTGTGCTCTCAACCAGGTAGCATATTTTAGTGGGAACAGAAATATTATTACCACTTAACTTTTAACCCATGACAATAAGATTTGGATCTGAGTGTGGGACTTGGAGGATCCATTTTCTTCCTCCTTTAATTTAGTTAATGAGAAGAGACATAAATGGAAAATTTAGCTTTAAAAAAAGAGGCATACGTGGATTTATGTACTTGCACCTCTTTAACAAGTATTCCCTGCTCTTTCCCTAACACAATTCCCTATTTGAAATGAAATTAAGGCTGAAATTATTTTGTTTAAATGCAAAGATTAGTGAGTATATAATTGGGAAGAATCTCGTTGTTTAGCAGTAAACTGAAAAGGCATAAAATTGTAAAGAAAGAAAGATGGTTGAAGATGGAAATGTTGTAAATCAATGAATAAATATCAAATTTTGTTCTTTTATTTAGTTTTGTACAGCACTTATTCTTACTATATTTTCTTAACTTATTTGTTTTCTATTTTGTAAGTGTAGGCAACTTTAGCTCTGTATGCTGCAAAACAAACTTCTGGAATATCTATTAATATAGGCTTTCAAGTCACATCTGTAGTTCCAAGTATGCTTTATCATTTTGTTCTCTCATACAGTTCCTATTTATGCTTAACTAAATATCTCTTACATAAAATACATGAACTGTTAGGAATATGGAAAATTGAGAAGAAAAATTGATAGAAAGAATCAAAAGAAGAGAATAATTATGTTGAATACTGAGAAATCTATGCTCCAAAATTTTGAGCCATCGCTCTAGTCACTCAAATCATAAAATGTTTACAAATCTTTATGATCTCCCTCTACCCTTGACCCCTCCTATTAATTAGGTAACTAATTCCGTCTAACTAACAAGCTAACTACTCATAGTCTGAACTAGTTTCTCTTTTGAGTAAACAATCATTTTGGTCCTTTATCATGTGAGGTGCTATCACTATACTCCCTTTATGTATCAAAATTACTAAAACATCTTTGGATGTGTATTGTGTTTATTATTTTGATTGCCAAATGTATCTTTTGTTAGTTAGTTTGATTTTCAAATGTAATTTCCTTTAAGTCAGTTTTCATAATCCGGTTCAGAAGTAGTCAACACTTAAACATCACCTCTTGTGTTCTAATATATACATTATACTTTACTCTGAAGTCAATGGGTTTATTGTTGATCTCTTCTGTTTTCTCCCCTGATTGAGCATATATGTGTTTTTGCTTTGCAGTTTTAAATGGTAAAGTGATGCGAAAGGTGGGTGTGGAGGTTGTGGGGCTGGGAGCACTAAAACTTACAGGATTTCTTAGAGAGAAAATGCAACAAAACAGCTTAAACTTTGAATCTTTGTACACTGTTCGCACACTGAAAGAGGTATTGCTGTTGTCTTTTTTGTTTTGAAATTCTTATTTGATGAAAATTTACTTATATTTGATGCCACAAATGTACTTGGAAGGACAGAAGTGGACCCTTACATTGCTTATGAATTTCATTTTAGTTTAAACATCTCTTAATCCAGTAGCAATATCTAAAGAAGCTTCACATGTCTCGGTTCATGGTAGGCGATATTATGAGAGATATGAAAACCGGGCATCCGTCTTATAACTTAGCTTCAAAGTTGATTTGGTTTTTGACAAAGTTCATCATTCTACCTGCCCCCCTCTTTTTTAAATATTTTTGCCAAGAAGTTAATCAGTGAAAGGGAGGCTTTAGGAATTTAAGCATCAAAGCCAAATCATTTGGTTTCTTTATGGTAGAAAATGGTTTTACATTTGATGATTATGGAAAAATACCGCGGTTTCCACCACCACATTATCTTGTCGGACAAAAATGGCAGTTTTTGGTTGTTGTCACTTGTCAGCCTTTTATGAATTTGATCATCACCCTCATGAAAGCCCTTTCCTTTGTACATCTAGGTAACATGAGAGGCAATGAAAACAATAAATGAAATAGAAAATGTTCCTTCAAATCAAACAAGCCCTGCTTATCAGGGAGGGATGCCATAGAGCAAATTTGAGCACAATAAGAAACAGAATCCCTAAATTTACTCCTGATAGTTATGGTTGCAGTCAGTCACAGACCTATCAACAGACCTGATATTGACATTGGCAACACTTCCCTTGAGCAGAAAAATGGAAGTTGGTTATTACCAGCTTGTCGGCCATTACTTCAAAACTTGGTAAGGAAAGTTTTGTTAGGATGTCTGCTGGATTCTTGTTACAGTAGTGGCCTGTGGCCCAAATAACTGGACAAGTGAATAGGTTGAACCATGTCAACATAGTTGGGCCCAGGTTAAAAAGGCTCACTTGCAAGCCCCAAAAATGTCAAAATCAACAACTAAATTGTTTTGCATATCTTTCTTAAGTTACTCTAATGTCAATTTAAAACAAACATCCACTTGTTAGAGTCATGTTTAATTGAAATTCCTTAAATCGAAGTTACTCTAAGTCTTCAACAGTCAACCTAAATAGCCCTTAGCCTGCAAAGGATTGGGCTGGCTCAGCAATTTATTAATCTCCACTAAAGCTGGTCTGGTTGTATTCTTACCTGGCAATCCAAATTGACAACTCTACTTTCATGGGTTCAACAAGGGGAGTGTCCAAGGGGTTAACTATTTAGACACTTCAGAAAATTGATGGTACACTTTGATCTCGTTAAAATTTTCATTTTATGTTTTTTGTTCCTTTTCTTTTTCCATCTTCTCTTTTTTTTCCTTTCTTTTTTTCTGAAGTGTGGTGAGAGTCAATGGTACCTGTTTGCTTCTTTTGTAAGCCTGCTTATGAGACAAAAATCACATTGGCTAGTAGAGTTAAAAGGCTATTATTAGAACTTGGAAGGTCTTCATTATTAGTAAGTAGTTAATTAAAAATATTTAGCAAGATATAAATAATCAAAGGGAAAAGAGACAGGGAGACCATTAGGTCAGTAAGTTTTGGGACCTATAGGGGCAAGGTCGGTTAGACATTCAAATTTCTATAGATTTATGTTTCTGAATTGCGAAGTCTAGCTCCATTTTTTGGAATAAAAATTACAGGTTCCTATTTTAGTGTGCTCCTTGCATATTTTTACGTCACTTTAAAATCATATTAATGTGGTTGGCTCATATATCTGGTTACATGGAAACAGAAGCTATGCTATGTGGCCTATGACTATGAAGCTGAGCTATTGAAAGATACACAAGCATCATTTGAAGCTGGTGAAGGGAGGTATACACTCTCGAAAGAGCGGTTTCAAACAGGAGAGATTTTATTCCAGCCACGTCTTGCTGGGGTGTAAGTTTTTATACTTTTTCCAATATTGTTACAACATATTTGTATACTGATTTGCTTCAGAGATTACACTCATGCCTGCCATTATTTAGCTGTTTTGCTTGATGACTTTTTATCTTTTCATTTTTGTTCTTTCCAACTTCAAATCAAGTACAATAATTAGTGGCATTTTTTATAGTACTGTAAGAAGGTGATAATACTATTTTTAAACTTGACACAACTTTGGTAATCTTCTTTTGGAGGCATTTAACTCACTTGAAAACTAATGAACCTAAATCATACATTATTTAATGATATGGTAATTTGTGATAATGGTCTAAACCATGCAGTACAATGGATTGATTATGATCCTTTTCCGTCTTATTTGTTTATATTGTTCTAGCTTAACCATATTTTCTACATTTTGGTATAGTCGAGCAATGAGTTTGCACCAGGCCACAGCTCTCTGTGTGGACCATTGCTATTCTGCAGAATTAGCAGGCGGCAGTGATTGGTTTAAGACCATTGTCTTATCAGGAGGTTCTGCGTGTTTACCAGGTTTAGCAGGTAAATGTCTCTTTTCATTTTGGCACTTTTCATCTTTGTATCTGGGCATAAAGATGAGCTGAAACCTTGACACGGAATACCCCTGTTATGGGCTACCATTTTCTAACTCTACCTTTGGGATCATATGCTTCAGAAAGGTTAGAGAAGGAACTTCATTCGTTACTTCCTCCTGATATGTCGAATGGAATCAGAGTCATCCCTCCTCCACATGGTGCGGATACTGCATGGTTTGGTGCAAAGCTTATTGGCAGTGTGAGCTATCCACTAAGTCTTTTAAACATTCACATTTTTCTTGCTCCACAGGACCTCACTTTTATGCTGATTAAGTTGGAACATTTTGATGATTGAAACTTTCTAAAAAAATGGAGTTGACTAGATATTCATTAACAACTTTGTGTCAGCTTATATATGGTTACATAATATAAATAGTTTGTGCTTATGTAGAGCTGACTGTTTGTGAATTATATTCAGTTGAGCACATTTCCTGCCCCCTGGTGTACAACAAAGAAGCAGTTCCGTCAGAAGTCTAAACTCAACCGAATATGGTGATTACTTGGTTCGAATCTTCTATTCTTGATGATATAATTATTCTATAACAGCAATTCTGCTTAATAATTTCCATCATGGGGCAGCAACATGATAGGAGTGAATTTAGTTTTACTTGTACTTTAATAACAATTACTTTATGCATAGCTTTGCTGATAAAAAGCCTACATAAGCATCCAGTTTGTTTAGAATGAAAAGAGACAGGCTTCATCTGTAATTTAAGTACTGTACCATGTTCAAAATGTGTTAATACGGTTTAAGACCAAATCCACAAGCTGAAGGGTTTAAAGTATCAGAGATACATACGACTTGGTAATGGATATTATTGGTTATGGTTATGTAAGTGCAACCAATAATAGAAAGAAAAAAAAAATGATTGATGGAGAAACTAAAACAAGGACACAAATTTGGGTGGGTTGGTGTCAAGGTTTGGGTGAAGATGATAAGTGCTGCTGTGGTTATGGTCAATGGCAAGGAGTACTTGCAGTGGTTACACTTCTACAGTTTGATGCTACTTTAGTGGGGCGGATGGAGAAAACGAGACATGGTTCTTGAGTGCATTGTTTGTGGTTAGTGGAGAGGAAGTTTGTTGTGGGAAAAGATGGGATTGCTTTTGCTTCCTAGAAAATGACTTGTAACAAATTTGTTTCTTAAAACTTGCAATTTCAATGTAATACTTGAAAATTTAAAATTCTCAATCATATTAATTATTTTGGACAGTTTAATGACTACATGTCTTTCCTCCTTGTCTTGAACTAACAAAATGAAGATCAAAATAAGGACTTGACCAATGAATTTTAGCTTATCCTCAAGCTGCATAATTGAAGCTGTAACACGAAACATGTGAAACTATCAAGATTGATTGGGTTTGTGGTAGCTAAAATGCCACAAAACCAAAAGTCTTTTTTCAAAGAGTTCCAGAGAAAGGATGAAGAAGATCAATTCATCGCGGAACTGATAATTGGCTCATAATTTCTTTTGGATTACAGGTTCGCAATACTTGGAACTAAATGATATTAATGGGCATTCGTTATTCATATTGTCATGGGATGGTATAGGATAAGATGCTGTACAAATTATTGAAGAAAATCTGCTATGCTACATTTGTTGGAATCTGTTTTGTTTTGACAAATGTAGATCTGTTTTTTTTGAGTTGGTATATACTTAACCATGTCAATCAAATCCTATATTAATTGCAAAACCCCACAGAAAGGATCAATTATGGTCCTTTAATACACATGTTCATGTAGCACATGAGAATGGCTAGACATAGATTCACCGCACTACTAAGAGTAGGGGAGACCCAACATAATGTAGATTATAGATCAATTTAATTTACTTCCAATAAGTTTCCATTATATTCCAAGTCCTTGGAATGTCAACAACAAAAAGTTGGAACCTTCTAACCCTTCTAACCCTACTCAAGCAAGGAGGAGACACCTTTCTAAACAACACACTCATTTCATTTTCACCTGGACCACCTATTTATGAGTACACAAATTATTATGTTACCATGTAGCTGCATCTTTCTGGTTAGGATGACAAAAATACCTATGTCCACGAATGTTTGTGCGGATTAATCGGATATATCCATTGAACGAGGTGGTGATCATATTTGAAGTCATATAGTTAGCAGATACTAGTAGTACTTTCTTTATTAAATATATAGTATATACTATATGAAATTTATAATATCTTAAAACGAGATAAATTCTAATAATACGATTAAATTGAAAATAAAAATCTGAATTGACACAAAACCGAGATATTTATATGGCATACTTTAAACTAAAATGAAATTTGAGTTTTTTTTAAAGATATTAATTCTCATGCATTACTATTGTAAAAAAAATTACAAAGTTACATCATAATTGATGAATTATGTATTAACTTCAAAAGTCATTATGATAAAAATGAAACGTTAATAATAATAGAACTGCCATAATGTATAATTATTCGACAACATAAATAATACTCTTTACATTAAAACACATAAATCAAATTATTATTAAAATCCAAAAGTAAAATAAATAGTCATGTCTAGTTCCCTGTATTCGTGTTCAGGTGTGGGATCACTGAGAGTGAGAGATGAAGCCATACGTGGTCTCAGTTTCACACAATAATAATGCTTGTTGGAGGTTTTTTCCTTAGTCACTATTTGTCAATGTCAATTTCTTTAACGTGGAAGTTCTCACAACCACACCATTAAGTCCCTCCAAACTTTCTTCACTATCATCCTCTATTGTCATTTTTCAAATTATTTAATTTTGATACTGATATTTACGTGCCACGCCAAATACTTTCTAGCCTCACAATTCTTCATACCTTACCTCTTCACTTTCTACTTTCTACCTCTGCTATGCGGCCTAATTGATGTCTATGTACAACTACCAACTGAACTGATTTAACCGGATTACGTATTCACCTTTCTTATTCGTGTGTGTATATATATATAAAAGGATATAAAACGTTTTGTCTTACCTCGTAAGAAATAGATTTTTACTATATTAAGAGTTGATTGAAGATAATAGTACAAACACTGTACACATACACAGTGAGTTGTTGTATTTATTATGTGATCCTAGAACGTTATCCTTTCTGTCTAAACTCTGTGCACTGAAATCAAAGCTAAAAGACATAATCATATAACACAATCCTATCCAACAAAACCAAGACACAGTACTCTTTCATTTTCACCCTGTGCTACATTCCTTATATGGCTAACTCAGTACTATCTACATTCATCTCTTCTTGCATTTAAGTAACTCTCTTTTTGTGACTTTTCACGTTCAATCATCATTTCAATTTTCATCATCTAACATAAACTTTTTGATAGTTCATAGTTCATTGGTATTCAACTAGTGTTCATAGATGGAAAAAAAAGATTCCTCTGGTAATAGTAAGTGGATGGCATTTGCTAACAAGAATGATGAAAACTCAGCTGCAACAAAGGCTGCTTCTGGTGATGATGATGATCAAATTCTAACCGAAGCGGCCATTGCGGAGAGGACGGCGGAATGGGGACTTGTTGTGAACACAAGCAATTTCAAAGCGGGAATTGAGACATCAAGTTCTTCAATTGATGGTGACAAGAGCAGAAGCATGTCGGATAGGTTTGTTGAATCGACGAGGACTTCGGGGGATTCGAATTTTGGTTCGGAGGCTAGATTGTCAGGGTTGATTCCAAGAGTTTCACAAGACTTGAAAGAAGCGTTGGCTACACTTCAACAAACATTTGTTGTGTCAGATGCAACTAAACCTGATTGTCCTATCTTGTATGCAAGCAGTGGCTTTTTTACTATGACTGGTTACTCATCAAAAGAGGTTATTGGAAGGAATTGGTAAGCAATTTTCCGCCCTTCGGATTTATACGTAAAAAGGAATGTTTTTAAGTTGCGGTCGCGGATGCAGTTAGGTTAGAGTCCTTGATATTGTGAAAATTTAAAGGCCAATTCAGTTCACGCGGCCGGAATTGCTGTTAACTGTGATAGCATGATATATATATGTTGCTTTAGCATCGGAGAGTTAGTCTTTGTAGGTATATGTCACTAGAAAATGTAGTGAATTAAATTGTGGTTGCAGATGCTGATGCAGTTACTTAAGATTCCTTAAAATTGTGAATAATTACACACAGATTCTAATGATGCGGTTGAAATTGTAGGCATATAGCTAGAAAATGTAATTATTTTTTAATTTAAGAAGCCAAATTCTTGTTGCAGCCGATTTCTTCAAGGACCTGAAACTGACATGAATGAAGTAGCAAAAATTCGGGATGCAACTAAGAATGGGAGAAGTTATTGTGGCAGGCTTTTAAACTACAAGAAAAATGGAACACCATTTTGGAATCTTCTAACTGTTACACCAATCAAAGATGATCATGGAAATACTATCAAATTCATAGGGTTAGTCCTGCTTTTCCTATGGTGTATTAGAAGTTTAGAACTCTAAGCATAACAACATTTTATCAGTGTATAACAAGATCTTACTATAATAGTAATAATTGGTTAACACTGATATTGCATATTACTACTACAGAATGCAGGTTGAGGTGAGCAAGTACACGGAAGGTGTGAACGAGAAGGAACTAAGACCAAACGGATTACCAAAATCATTAATTCGCTACGACGGTAACACAAACAATTGAGCCATTTTTTGAGACTTTGTGTGATGACTCTGACTTCACATGTACTAATGTAATTTCTCATTTGCCAGCTCGTCAAAAGGAGAAAGCTATGGGTTCAATCACTGAGGTTATTCAAACCGTTAAGGATCCTAAATCGATTATTCGCGGTAAGAATGAGGACACTTCCGCCACATTACATGAAGATCAAGAGAATCTCAATCATGAATTTGCTTTGCCAAAGTCTGTTGAATCTGTGAATGCTGGTACACCACTTGGTAGACAAACACCATTGAAACTCCATGGTGATAGTAATAATATTTCGCGCTTTAGTTCTTACGAGGAAAGGAGCAAGTCGTCAAGAAAATCAGGAGTTTCTTTGAAAGGGTATTTTGTTAATTTACTTACTCTCTAAATTTGATCTATAATTGACCTCTAGTTTGTATAAAAGGATAACTATTTCGAAAACTTTCAATAATACATGTTTTCTATTTTATTGCAGTAATAAAGGGAAATCAATGAGTTCTCTTGGAAGAGATAAAGAGAAGGCTATTATTGAACCTGAAGTTTTGATGACAAAGGAAGTAGAATGGTCCAATTGGGAACTAGGAGAGAGGGATATAAGGCAAGGAATTGATTTAGCAACCACATTGGAAAGGATAGAAAAGAATTTTGTGATTTCTGATCCTAGACTTCCAGATTGTCCTATAGTAAGCTTAATTAACGTTCTTTTTAATTTTTCTCGGAGCAATTGGTGCTAACTTTCCTTGAAAACGATAACTAATTGTCTTAGAAGCATACTTTGTCATCTTATTTTTTTCACCTAATACATATTAAACTTTTAAGTTTAACTTAAATTCACAAAAGATGATAGATATCATGTGACTATAAAGTATGAAACTTGTTATGTGTGCTGATATCATACCTTATGAGTGATTATTGTTGGTTTCTTTGCAGATATTTGCATCAGATAGCTTTCTTGAGCTTACAGAATACACGCGAGAAGAAATTTTGGGTCGGAATTGCCGGTATAAATTTTACTATAGCTTCATATACAAGGACCATATGTCATGTCTCTTGGAAAGTTGCATTTAGATTTACATCTACTTCACATGTTTTGCAGGTTTCTTCAAGGACCAGAAACAGACCAGGCAACTGTCTCTAGAATTAGAGATGCTATCAAAGATCAGAGGGAAATCACAGTTCAGTTGATCAATTATACTAAGAGTGGTAAGTAATTGGTCAAAATGAGATCGTAATCTAGCACCCTTTTACTTTACTTTGTTATTGACAAGGTGAACCTTTATGGTTTTATAATTTGTAGGAAAGAAATTCTGGAATTTGTTTCACTTGCAGCCTATGCGTGACCAAAAGGTGATTGAAACGCTCTATTATTCTCCCAGAAAACAATTCATTTGCATCATGCAAAGTTAACAATTTATGTGTGTAGGGTGAACTTCAATACTTCATTGGTGTTCAACTAGATGGAAGTGATCATTTAGAGCCTTTAAGAAACCGCCTCTCTGAGGGTTCCGAGCTACAAAGTGCTAAATTGGTGAGTGTTCGAAATCTCTTTCTTATTATCATTGTTACATGATTTGAATACAATGTATCATGATGGCACTATTCACATGCTTTCAAATATTCTCCTTTTAGGTGAAAGCTACTGCAGAAAATGTTGATGAAGCTGTTAGAGAACTTCCTGATGCCAATTTGGTAAGGTATTCCTTTTGGGTTATAAATAAGTAAAACTAGTATTGTTTCATATTTTTACGTAAGAAAATAAAAATCGATTATCAATGATTTTGTACTTTTATGGTTATATAGAGACCAGAAGATTTGTGGGCAATTCATTCTCAAACAGTTTTTCCAAGACCACACAAAAGGGACAATCCTTCTTGGGTAGCTATTCAAAAGGTATCAATTTATTTGTTTCACTTCCTTTGTGGTGAATGAAATGTATACAAATAATGTATATTTCCTTTTTCTAGATCACCGCAAGAGGCGAGAAAATTGGCCTTCATCATTTTTCTCCCATAAGGCCTTTGGGTTGTGGAGATACTGGCAGGTAATAATAATACCTTTTAGTTAACTTGGAAAACAGAAGAGGATGATGGCTTCCTTTCTGCATTATTTTCATGGTGTCATTCTGTTTTGTGTTACAGTGTTCATTTAGTGGAACTTCGAGGTACCGGCGAACTATATGCAATGAAGGCAATGGAAAAGTCTGTAATGATGAATCGTAATAAGGTCTGAATATTTCTAAGAAAGTTAGATTAGTTTTCTTTTTAATAGGAATTTTGCATGTTGAAAATCACCTTATTATGACAGGTTCATCGAGCGTGCATTGAAAGAGAGATTATATCATTACTAGATCATCCTTTTCTTCCAACACTATACACCTCATTTCAGGTAACTCTCATTTGTATAGTATCTTATGATTATTATCTTATTAAGATTATAGTCTCTATACATATTGTCTTCCAATGTTCACTCAAAGCAATCTTGATTTAACTAAATAAAATGCCTGAAAATTTTTCCTGCATAAGGACTTAGCAGTATTATTGATTTAAGAAAGTCTTAAAGACTAATAATGGCAGTGTCTATTAATTATCGGCTGCTTACCAACTGTGCTGATATTTCCTTTGTTGTTACAGACAGACACGCATGTATGTTTGATTACTGACTTCTGCCCTGGGGGTGAGTTGTTCGCGTTACTCGACAGGCAACCCATGAAGATTCTAAAAGAAGATTCAGCAAGGTATTTTTAGGTTTTCCTTTTTTAGAACTGGAATTGTATTTTCAGTTATAGTTATATGTTTTGATAGGTATCTGTATTATATACTTATATTACAGTCCCTAATAATTCTTGTTCGCCTTTGTATGTATCCAGATTCTATGCAGCAGAGGTTGTTATCGGCTTGGAATATCTCCATTGTTTGGGTACGCTGCTCATTATACCATCCACTTGTGTCGCTATAACTCTTACCATTGGCTCTTAGCTTTGATGAAATGCATTGTTCTTTACTATGTAATCTGAATATTGTTGTATACTATTGAATCTTTCTAGGTATAGTTTATCGTGACTTGAAGCCCGAAAATCTGTTACTTCAAAAGGATGGCCATGTTGTATTAACCGATTTTGATCTCTCATTTATTACATCTTGTAAACCCCAGGTATGTATCCTTGTTTTATATAAGCATAATAGCTGCTATAGCACCGGAATTTGAACAAACTAATTTCTATTTTCTGCAATTAACAACACTGAGCTATATATGGAAAAAATTTGTACTAGATCTTGTGTCAGAGAACAAGAGCATTTTGCTAAGATTCTTCTATGCTATAGTTGCTATTTGACAATACTGATGCAAATTATTTATATTTATTGGTTCAGGTTATGAAGCAGTCATTACCTGGTAATAGAAGCGGTAGAAGATCTCGAAGTCAGCCACCACCAATATTTTTTGCGGAGCCAATTACACAATCAAACTCATTTGTTGGAACTGAAGAATATATTTCCCCGGTATGATGCATTTCTATTCTTCTTCATAATACACTGCATGGACTATTTCCAGGTTTTAGTGCAACATTTATGTGTTATCATCATTCAAGGTTTTTAAGGTGCTTGATATCAGGAAATCATAACCGGAGCGAGGCATACGAGTGCTATAGATTGGTGGACCCTAGGTGAGTATTTCCATCTTTTCTTATTATCTAGCCCTCTCTCTTATGTAAATATTCATAATCTTGTTTATGACATCCTGAATACAGGTATCTTGTTGTATGAGATGCTATATGGTCGAACACCATTTCGAGGAAAGAATAGACAGAAGACATTTTCCAACATCTTACACAAGGATCTTACCTTTCCAAGCAGCATCCCGGTATGTTAACGATCTTTTCCACTGATATATCAATTGTATATGTATATTGTTACAGTTCTCGCAGTTATTGTCGTGATCACGCATCAACTGATACAGTTTGATAAACCTTTCAGGCTAGTCTTGCAGCCAGGCAGATTATTAATGCACTATTGCAAAGAGACCCGGGCAGTCGTCTAGGTTCAACAACAGGAGCTAATGAAATCAAACAACATCCTTTTTTCCGTGGAATCAATTGGCCTTTAATCCGCAACATGGTAGTATTCTTGCGATTTCTCTTAAAGCTAATGATTAGAAACATCATCATCATTTTAACCAATTTGGAATTATCTGTTCTTGCAGAGTCCACCCCCTTTAGATGTTCCTCCTCAGTTGATAGGAAAAGATCCAACGGTAAAGGACAAGAAATGGGAAGATGATGGTGTGCTAATTAGTTCCATCGATATGGATATTTTTTGAAGCTCAACACATATTTCCTTACAAAGAGATGTTTTGTTAGCATCATGCATGACTCATGCTTCAAAACATCACTATAACTGAGACATTCAAGTTCAAGAGCTTTGTCTATCGATTCGGTTATAGTCCATTGTCATATTCTGAACCGACAATCGACAACTTGGAACCAAATATATTGCATAGGGTCAGCATAAAAGTATATCATTATCATGTACATTGAATAAAACTAGAGATGTTTTATTGTTTGAGACATGCTTCTTAGTTTATGGTCATGAACGATATATTGATATTGTAATTTTGTAAATGGCTTAAAATCGCAATTGACCGTAGTGCGGAGAGATCTAAATATAGCATGTAAAGTTTATGTTGTATTATTATCAAAGGTATGTTGAGCATCTGTCAACCTACACCAATGCATATGGAAGAAACTTAGTCATTGATTCAAGTTTTTGTTTATATTGTATCTTTGCTGTTTATTATGTAACTTGGGTTGTTTTAGGTATTGTGCTTCCTACACGCATTATATTTATACCTTTGGACACACTTTTGAACAAGGCTTTGTATTTGTTGTGAAATCAAAAGTTTAAATCACATCAAGAAATTTGATGTGTTGAATAGAAAACAATGTCGACTAAAATAAATAGTTTTAAGAAAAATAACTCTTTGTTCAACAACTTAATTTGGAAAAAAAAAAAGAAGAAAGACAAGAAGCACAATAATTTATTTATTCAGTTTGATTAAACGATCTATTGTGAAGGAAAAATAGCTTTCCAATTTATTATACTTTCAAAAGATTTATAAAATATTACAAATGATTTGAGTTACATAAAAATAGTCACTCAAATTTCGAAGAACAAATGTCGCAAATCCTAACTCAACTAACAAAAGCTGATATTGTTAAGTTAAACATCATCATCGGGGTTTGAACCTGAGTATTCAGGGTTGTGTGTGTGAGTTTTTAGTGGTTATTACCACTTCGTCAACATATCCAAAAATATTCAAAGAACAAGTTTTATTTTCTACTTAAGTGTTTTTTAATTTTTCAAACTCTATATATGTATGAATCACATAAGCTCAAAGTGTAAGATAATGGAATGCTACCCTTTCTCATTCATGTGAATAAAATATATATACATCAATTGTGTAACGTTTGGTGAGAAATCTAATTATGGTACAACATAATTATAGGAAACTAATTATGATAAATTATTAGAAAATACTATTCTATCACACCTTCGCAGTCGAAGCGGGAGGTTCACAGGCGATTAGATTAATCCGAAAATCATCAAAGAGAAAGCAAGGAAGTCCTTTGGGTGAAGGTGTCTGCAATCTGATATCGGGAGGGAACATTAAGAGCACATGCTTGACCACAAGCTACTTTTTCTCGAACAAAATGAATGTCCATCTCAATGTGCTTGGTACGCTGATATTGCACAAGATTATCAGAGAGATAAATGGCATCAACATTGTCACAATACACCAAAGTGGCCCGAGGAATAGGAAAATTGAGCTCCAAAAGAAGATTATGAATCCAACACGACTCAGATACAACATTAGCAAGACCTCTATATTTGGCTCTAACACTAGAATGAGAGAGAGAGTGTGTGTGAATTTCTTTTGGAAAGACCAAAGGATAAGACTGTTAACTAGAAAAACATAATAGCCAAATGTGGAGCGTTTGATGTTTGGACACCCACCCCAATCAACATCAGTGTAGGAGATAAGTTGTGTAATGGGGGATAATGATAAATATAATTCAAATTGTATTGTATCCTGAACATAGCGCATAATGCGCTTGAGAGCAATCATGTGTTTCGTCCAAGGTGCATGCATGTGAAGACAAACTTGTTGAACTGCATATGATATGTCAGGTCGAGTGAAGGTGATATACTGGAAAGCCTCTATAAGACTCCGATATTGAGAGGGGTCCTCATAAGGCGTGCCGGATGAGGTGCTAAGTTCCTGCTGGGTGTCAACATGAGAGGTGGAGGGTTTGCATGACGCCATTCCAGCGCATTCGATGGTCTCTGAGAGATAAGTGCTTTGACTGAGAAAGATGCCACTAGGATAACGAGATACAACAATACCCAAAAAATAACTTAGGGGACACAAATCCTTCATCGCAAACTCAGATGCTAAGAGTGACATAATTGATTTTCAAAGGGCATGAGTAGAGGTGATAAGGATGATGTTATCTACATATAGAAGAATGTAGGCTTTGTCGAAAATTTGTTGATATATGAAGAGAGAGTGGTTTGATGTGTTATGGTGGAAATAAATAGTGGCGACATAATCAACAAAGTGTCAGTACCATGCTCTAGACGCTTATTTGATACCATAACATGACTTCTTCATACGACAGACATAATATGGATGATGAGGGTTGTGGAATCCCAATGGTTGATTCATGTAGACAGTCTCATGGAGATCACCGTGTAAAAATGCATTTTGTACGTTTAGTTGATGAATGAGCTAGGATTTTGATAGAGCAATGGTGAGCACTGTGCAAACGGTAGCTGGTTTCACCACGAAGTTGAAATTTTCATCACAATTCACACCTGCAACCTGTGACCATCCATCACCTACAAGACGATCCTTATAACGCTTAAAGGATCCATAAAAAATTTCTTATGCCTAAAAATTCACATAGATTGAATAATATTAGCATCACAAGGACGAGGAACTAAATCTCACGTCTTATTTCTAATAAGAGCATCAAATTCAGATATTTTCCATTCGGATTGGATAAGGATAGTTTGGGTTTTTTAGGTATGAGAAAGATGGTTTGGTCAGGTTGATAGACTGATAGGGTAAATATCTTGTAGGGTTTAACAACGTCTTTCATTCTACGAGTGGTTATGCTTCGTGTAGGTGAAATTGGATGTGGTTAGCTTGATGGTTGTGAGGGAGTGGTGGTTGTAGTGAACGAGTTGATCGGAGAGTTATGAGGTAGTGATTGTTGGTTTTTGGGTGAGGGTGGCTGGTCAATTGTGGTTGATGGTGTTGGTTGGGTATGTGCAACAGATGATGATATTTGATTTTGCCACTAATGTACCAGGTAAGAGTGTAGGCCATTACTAAGGAAGTTATAAGAGTGAGGATAAGAGAGTGTGTCTTGGTAAAGGGAAATTGATTTTCATCAAAGATAACATGATTCAAAATTATTAATTTTTTGTTTGACAAATCATAACACTTGTAGCCTCTATGATTCAACGGATAAGGGTGTAGGTCATTATTAAGGAAGTTATAAGGAGAAGAAGAGAGTGTATCTTGGTGAAAGGAAATTGGGTTTCATCAAAGATTACATGATTCAAAACTATTAATTTTTTGTTTGACAAATCATAACACTTGTAGCCTCTATGATTCAGCGGATAAGGGTGTAGGTCATTATTAAGGAAGTTATAAGAGAGGAGAAAAGAGTGTATCTTGGTGAAGTGAAATTGGGTTTCATCAAAGGTAACATGATTCAAAATTATTAATTTTCTATTTGACAAATCATAACACTTGGTGACTGATTTTGAAGTGTTTTGCAAGAAAGAATATTTAAAAGATAAGTTACCATGTGAAGAGTATGATGCCAAAACAATATGGGAATGGAAGAATGAGCTAGCATAGCGTGTATCATATTATTAATGGTTCTTATTTTGCATTCCACTTTCCCATTTTGTGAGGATGTGTGGGGACAAGAGAAATAAAAAATAAGGCCATGATCAGTGCAATATTTTCGAAATAACTCTAATACAATGTAAGATAGGGGAATGCTATATTTTCTCATTCATGTGAATACACACACACATATATCAATTATGTAACATTTGGTCAGCAATCTAGTTATGGTACAACATAATTACAGAAAACTAATTATGAAAAATTATTACAAAATATTCTATTCTATCAAAAAGTGTTTAGAAATTGTTCTCAATCCCCCGTAGATATGGATTTTTCAAATTCCAAAAACAACCTCTTAGTAGTTTACCCTTATCTCTTTAAGATTACTACTAGGATTCTCAAACATTTCTCTCTGTTTTCAGCTATAAAGTTCTGAAGGTTGTAAAAAGAAAAATGATAGAGACGCATATTTATAACTATTGAAACCCAACGAATCCTTAATAGGTTAAAAACACAACGTATCAATGAACGAATTCACAAACCAAAAAACAAAGCCTAACATATGCGAATCGGGAAAATCAGACCCGATCTTTGATGGAACGAACCCCTCGAACTTGAACCCAATGTCGCATCCCCGCGCCACCTAGTTGGCTTCTCCGCAAGCCTCTCGTCGTCCCAGCTCTGTCGCCGGCCTCACCTTGTGCCAGCTCAAGTGTGAGTCTCACTGTACACTGTCACAACAACTTTGCTGCCAGTCTCCTCTCGCGGTATGCCGTCTTTTATCGACTTTTAAGGAGGTTTCCGATTTTCTCAATCTTAAAACATTTTCCTTTGTCCCGTTAAGTCAACTCAGTTGATAGCTATTGAAGGACATCAAATACAGGGTGACATGTTTGAACCCCCGACATTCCATTTATTTATCTTTAAAAATGGTGAAATTCTAACCATTAGACTACTTGACAAAAAATATTTTTTTTTCTTCATCTCTTAAGGCGAACCGAACTTCCTCCCTCCGTACCAATTTATAAGCAAAAGTTAATATTTTCATTGTTGTTATAAAAAAAAAAAGTCAATTAAACGCAATTTGCATTTGTATTTTTAGAATAAAATGTTGAAATGAAATAAAATTGATTTTTTTTCTTCTTATAATTTGTAACAAGAAATATGTGAATTTTTTTTCTTATAACAAATACGGAGGGAGTATTTAGTATTAAGAATTGTGTGGCGGTTAAAAAGTCATTTTGCATTTACTTGTTTATGAGATACTATTTTATAAACGTGTACGGAGGGAGGGAGTATTTAGTATTAAGAATTGTGTGTGGTTTAGAATGAAACAATTTATTAGAGAAAGTCATTTTTTTTCATTTACTTGTTTATAAGATATTACAAGAATCTCATGGAGTAGTTTTTTTATTTCGCATTTGATAGTACACATATGATATAATGAAAGACACTTTAGCTCTTCAAACTAAAAGGTGTGTGAGAATGTAAGGCTACACACGCAACAAAATTATACAAGATACCTAACCTTAAGTGAAACCAATCAAGTAATATGCAATTTCATGCATGCTACAAAAGACAATGCATAAGACTAAGTTAGAAGCAATGTGATGGACAATACAATTGGACCAAAATAATTGTTCAAGATATTAGAATTTCTTTTTATAGCTATATACTATACCCCCTACATTCTATAAGAATACCCCCTGCATATTATCAAAAACCCAAAAGTACTCCTATCTTCATCTTCTTTTTGGTGGTTTGGAAGAGTGATAACTGTAGATGCTCATGAGGAGGAACCATATAGAGAAAAATCCTTAATGATGATTAACTATTTTGAAAGAGTAATGCTATTTATACATCCAATTATTACACCAATACTTACATTCAACAGTACTTTACAGTAGTCATTAAATTTGGTTAATGCAGTGTAAAAACTTGGTTAATACAGTAATGAAATTGGTTAATGCAACATCCAGGTATTAAAAATAATTTTTAGCCGTCACCAAACTTGGTTAATGCAGTATAAAAACTTGGTTAATGCAGTAATAAAGTTGATTAATGCAATATTTAGGTATTAAAAATATTTTTTAATAGTCATCAAACTTGGTTAATGCAGTGTAAAAACTTGGTTAATGCAGTAATGAAGTTGGTTAATGCACGTCCAGGTATTAAAAATAAGCGTCCGTACATGAATAGTATTCGTCCGTATATGAATAGTATTCGTTCGTACATGAATAATGTCGTCCGTACATGAACAGTACCGTCCGTACATACGATGTATGTGTAAGAATAACATTTCTGATTTTGAAATTAATGACTTGAAAGATTTTGATTTGCTTAGCCATCATGGAGTCACGGATGGGGGAAGAAGATTAGATATTTCTTTATGACACCCCCAAATTCAATCTGACACTTTCCCATATGTTTTAAATGGTAATAGTGTCTCTCTCATAAAAGATTAGAGAATTCAATTTAGTACTCTTCAATTTCAACCCAACACCTACCCATAATTTTAAAATATCAATAATATTTCTCTCATAATTTATACTCCCTCCGTTTTTTATTAATTTATACTCTCAAAATATTTATTATGCCCATAAAATTTTGTACAACACTTTTTTCTCTCAAAAAATCAGATGCTCTTATATTTGTTAAATTGATCACCGTGAGTGGTTGATAATAATTTAGAACTTATAAAAATATTCTTCAAATGTTGTTTACAATATCACTCCAAAAAAATAATTATTGGTGTATGGCATTTTTTTCCTTCAATAATATGAGACCTCGTAATGAACTTAGAGTCACAGAGCACACATCTTTAGTAGATCTAAAATCAAACTTGTGAACCTCTTACACTACACCAACAATTGAAAAATGGCTAAGATCTAGTATCGTTCACCTACAATCGATAATGAAGTAAAGATCAAGTTTAGTAGGTTTGAGACGGATGCAGATGTAAGAGTTTTGTGGAGTATATTTCACCGTTATACAACCAAGTGTCCAATTGAGGTGGATGCGACACTTGTGAGATCTACTATCGATATTATAAAGATGATGAAACGTCATGAACCAAGTGTTGGTAATGAAATGTCATGTTAAATTTAAGTTAAGTTCATGTTATGATAGACCCATGTTAAGTTATGGAATGTTGTTTTAAGTTCATAATTCATGTAATGTGAATTTGAGGTCAAGTTCATGTTGTGCAATGTAATGTTATGTTAAGTTAAATTCACATCAACACAAAATAATTTACAACATAAAATAATGTCAGAGACTTCAAATAATGTCAATGAACCAACAATAAATAGTAATACAAAATATAAACTGCTCCACCACGGATAATGTGTATTATCTGCAATGTTATCGCATAAATTTCGTCATTTGAGTTTATCAAACTCATGAGGTTATTAGAAAGAAGAGCTATTATGTGCATTTGTGTCGATCACTCATACCATCTGGTGGAGGAGGTGGTGACATGACATTTGAATGTCAAATAACATCTCGCAGACTCGATTGAGACATGGGGGATGATACGAGGGTATAATATTCTATAATACCACTCTAAATAACCATTTAGACATTATCCAGGAAAAGAAAAAAACCATTGCATTTAGTTTAATCTCACTGTCACAATATGAAACCATCTAGCATGAAACCATCTATCAACGCTAGGAGGTACAATATGAACTGGTCTAGGTAATGCCCTGAACATATTTAAATTGTCGGAGACACCTCTCAGATAAATAGGCAATAACAATACTCTCTCATCACAGATAACTCGAAAATAGTGCAGTGTGGTTGAACTCCTGATGTACTCTATGGTCAGTGTACAATGTCCATATGACATCATGTAAGGTCAGAGTGACCATCCTCTGCGTGTACTTCTGAAGACTGCCTGGACGGGAATATTTTGACCCCACATCGTGGCCCGTGGTGAGCCATTTGTGATAGGATCACAATTACGCCTCTCACAAATGAACGAAAATTGCTCGTATACCCAACACTATTGTAAAACATATAACCACAAAATAAACATAACAAAACATGGACAAAATAAAACATAATAAATATGAAATCGAAATGCTCGTATGGAAAATAAACATAATAAATACTTAAAATAGGTTCATGTAACAGGCAAACCTCGTCTAAGGGCATGATAGGAACGCGTCATAACACCACAATATTAACACAAGTTCAGTAAAATGAATAAGTGCACTTCATGGAAATTATGATTTCTGTGAAGGTTCTAAAGAAAGAAAGAAAAACTACCTTTTATTGAACATAATACTTTTTGTTAGAAACATTTAATATGATGGTAATGTTTAAGACTGGGTTAAAGGATCTTTGAGGTGTGTCTATTATTACTCTTTTTGCTGCTAAATGCTGTCTTAGAAACTTCAAAAAACATTTCATAAACATGTGTTCACTCTATGTTGTAACATTCTTGGATTACAACTTGATTAGATATCATCTGAATAGATGACACATTACATATCTTAGAAGAGAAAATCTCTATTGAAACAATAACATCTTCGGGAAAAAAAAAAACAAAGGCAGTAGTACTATTGCACTAAAACATGAAGAATCCATTACAAACATGAAGAGTTCCAAACTCAGAAACACTTGTAAAACTTAGTTAAAAGAGCTAGCCCCCATTAAAAAGACCGGGATCAATGCTCATCTCTCTCTGTATCATCATCCTCCTTAACTCTAATTCCTACCAACTTTCAATTTTTTTTTACTGTACAAACATCTTCTCTTAACAAACACCATATTTTACCAATTAACCTTAAATTTTCTAACACATCAAGTAAACACTAGTAGTAGTTATAAAACCATTTAGTAATGAAACCCATTTCCATTGCCATTGCCATAAATATATTCTGGCCTAAAAGCTTGTGGTTTTGTTGCCGATCCATTTTGATATGTTTTGACCGATGCGATATCACTGCTTACTCCCCTTGAAGAGTGTTGTAAAACAGCTTCAAGTTGTCCACATGCTGCTGCTATAAACCCTGTTGTGTTTTGACATCATCAGAAGTTAGCATCTCAGGATCCCAAGTCAAACATGGAATCAAAATGTAGAGACATGTAGCATAGAAATACCTAAGAAAACAGGAGAAGGTTTTCCTGGTCTTGATTTAAACTCAGGATGGAATTGGACGCCGATAAAATAAGGATGATTCGGTATCTCAACAATCTGCAACATGAAATGTCACAAATTTTCATCTTTACATCATATATATGTTTTCGTTAATACAAAAAGTTACATGAGAATATCTGTAGTACCTCCATGCGTTGACCAGTTTCGTCCTTTCCGGTAAAGGAAAGACCGGAATTTTCAAGGCTAGTTACCAAATCAGGGTTCACCTCATATCTATGCCGATGTCTCTCATCAATGAAGCTTTTGCAGCCATACCTAAGAGGCATGGTCTATGTGTTAGAAACTTGATAAAATTAAGTCATTCGGCGTAAGCACAAAGAAACGTGTCCTCGAAAAAATTCGATGAAGTAATGACATGACACTCACAGTTTTGCAGATTTGCATAACTTGGTCTGGAAATATGTCCTCCTTGATCCAAGACGCATGGTGCCTCCCATATGTGTTTTTGATCCCTACACAAAAACAGTTCAAACAAATCACAAATATAGAAAAAATAAACGACTCATGCGTCTAGAATTAGAACGAAATAAACCAATGAAGATACCTCAGGCATAAATATGACGCATGGACTTTTGGTATTCGGATCAAATTCAGTACTATTAGCATCTTTTAAACCAAGCATGGATCGCGCAAATTCTATGACAGCAACTTGCATTCCAAGGCAAATGCCAAGGTATGGAATTCTGTTTTCTCGAGCATATTTAGCTGCGATAATTTTTCCTTGCACTCCTCTATCACCGAAGCCTCCAGGAACAAGAATACCGTCAGCACCCTTTAATAACTTCCATGCTGCCTTATAAACATCAGGATTCTGCAACATTATTAAATAACAACATAAATAAGTTGCTATTATGAAGAATAATTAGTATTAATAAAATTTTCTTGTTACATAATGATTCAAAAATTGATGTAACCTCTTTCGCAGTCGTGTTTTCAAGGTTGGCAGCTGAAATCCAGTCCACAACAAGTTTCTTGTGGCAGCTAACAGAAGCATGAATTAAGGCCTGAAATCAATATTAAATGTATCAACATAGGCAAATAACAAAAAGAAAAACACAAGCATGTGTACTTCATGAAGGAGACCGAAATTTGCGAGTAAGCATCTTAGGATGTTAGGCCCAGAGAAAAGACAAAAATAAGTCTTTCAGGCTTTAAAAAAAATCAGAAAGACATAAGATATTAAGATTAATGCAGTAATAAAGTTAAAGCTAACTCCACCTTTAGAACTGAGAGATAGGAATCTGAAAGGCATGTATATTTCCCGACTAACGCTATACGAACCTACGATTTTCAAGAAATAAAAATATAACTCTTTCCAATAATCAATGATAATAATATAATTAAGATTGACTTTTGACTACTCACTGGTTCATGAAGTAAATCTGAAGACTCGGCTCTACAAGTCCATTCCTCTAAATTAGGCTCTTGAGTCATACTGCATATACAAAAAACCAGCACTTCAGCTTTTCAGAAAAATAGAGATAAAAAAAAAAGTGTTGATATTCATCGAGTTCGAGAAATAGAACAAATAAAGTTGGGGGGAGCTAGTGAGACTAACCCTGTTAGGTTCAGCACTTTAAATATTGCTTCATGAGCCTTCTGATCCTATAGACCAGAAGAAGATAATTTGTAAGAAAGGTACCTACAAATTATAAGATGACTTGTAGTTCAACAGTTTTGGAGGAAAACTTACTCTTAAAAGCAAAGGAATGTGCCATATGTTGGGAACATCATAAAGAGTAATTATATTTTCCCCCTGAAAACATCATGCAACATTAGTAGAGAAAGAAAAGTCTAATCAGAAATCATTTGAAATCATATAAATCAAAATATATTTATCGTTTACAATTACATACCGGAAGTAGACAAAATTGAGAAAGTTTCGTCTTAGCATTCTCATCTAGTGCCTGAAAAAAAAATTGAGTTTTAGAATCCTAAATTAATAAGTTACTGTAACACGGACATGTAGACACCAGTAATAATTTCAGAAAATAAAAGTGAATAATTGTACTAGCGCGGTGTTAGTGTTCGCCTACGCGTTTTATGTGTTGTTTTGTGCATATTTGTTCATGGGAGGAGGCAAAGAGAAAGAATAAATAACCATTGTGCTGCGGCATGCCAAGATTTGTGGAGTCAGCCCTTGGCTTCTAAGTCCTCTCACACTATGTTGAGTTGGTTTTGTTTTCTAAACACAACAAAAGGTTATTTTCTACGTTAGACGAAAGTAAAGCAATTCTCTTCATAGATCTCAAAGGCCATTTAGAGTTGCAAGACATTACTTGTTCACCAACAACATTCAAAACAGGAACAAGGCTCACATGAACCAAGCAAAAGTTGCTAGCACCTGCATATATATCATGTAACAACTATTAAAATAGACATATAAGCCACCCAACCGCAATTGCGGCTATAATTTAACCGTTTTAGAGGTTTCCACAACAGCATTTTACCGCAATAGAAAGGTTTGCAGTCTAACCGAAACCGCAATCACAACAAAAATTTGGTCGAAAAATCAAGTATTCTCACCTACTCTATATGAAAAATGTCCTAATGCTTGAATAAAAGGCATGGACTCAATATCACCTGCAACCAGATCAAGGGGTGTTGTTAGTGTTATTGTTATGAATTTATTTATATTAAACAATGGAAATTAAACAAACAATCTAATTGTAACCATGAAGAAGAGTGTAGAATGTTTAGAAGAGTGTATGTACCTATGGTTCCACCCAATTCTATGACACATACATCAGCTGGACCTTCTTTTCCATCCACTGGTATGTGGGCCACTCTTTCTATCCAATCTTGAATAGCATCAGTTATATGAGGGACAACCTAAAAGAGAAAATAGCACCATACTATCAGAACCAAACATCATCAAGATCTTAGTTAATCATAACAAACTTGATAAACAGTGAATTTGGCTAAATTACCACAGTAATTTTGACTAAAGCTTGAACAAAATGTTAATCAAATTTGCTACTGATCCAAACATGCACTTAATGACTTAATTGATTAGGCAGTAGTACCTGTACAGTTTTTCCTAAATAGTCTCCTCTTCTCTCCTTATCAATGACAGACTGTAAAACCATGAAAACATTCAGGTTAGAATTTTTAACAGATGAAGGAGTTTGTTGTAAATTTCTAACAATGATCTTGAGAATCTGTCACAGGTGAGAAAAAAAAGGACCATAATTCCATGAAAACTTGCCTGGTAAACCTTTCCTGTAGTTATGTTATTATCACGGGTCAACTTAACATCCATAAAGCGCTCATAGTTTCCAAGATCCAGGTCCACCTTTCAAAAACACAAAAGGGTCAAGATTCTCCATTTTTTTTTCTTCTTACAAGACACTGCTTTTCAACAGTTCATTACTCAGAAAGAAAAAAAAAACTCATAAAGTTGACACCATTTTTTGTTGGTTTTGTTTTTTATTATTTTTATATATATTTGTTTGTACCTCACCACCATCATCCAAGACATAAACTTCTCCATGTTCAATAGGTGACATTGTTCCAGCATCTGTGTTCAAGTAAGGATCTGAAAAAGGACAACAAAAATGTAAGACAACCCATCAAAGAATTTGAATTAGAAACAGATAAAAGACTTCAAAGGTTGAAACTTTGTGGAAAAACAAATAAAGGGTGGGGGCTATTTAGGTAAAATATGCATGTATAGCAAAAAGGTGGTGGTGGTGAAATTTGGAGGAAGAAAGAAAAGATACCGATTTTGATAGCAGTGACACGAAGTCCACAAGCTTTGAGAAGTAAACCAATACTACTTGCTGTAACACCTTTACCAAGTCCACTGACAACTCCTCCAGTTACAAGAACATACTTCATGTTTTTTTTTTCTTGTTCAATGTCTTTGTTGTTGTTTTATGACACTAAAAAGTGTTTCTTAAAAATAAGTTTAGAGTGTTGTTGAAGGAGAAATGAAGAATAGTTAGTACTAGTTTGAAGAAGGAGATGACATTAGGTAGTGGTATATATACACACCATTCTGGTTCTAATTCCACAATGGATCCAACTAGGAGAGAGAGAGAGAGAAAGAGAGAGAGATTGACGGGTTAACTTTTAAATTGTAATAAAAATTAAATAAATTAAATATATGAATTTTAGTTAATATGAATTATGAAATTATTAATTTATTATAATTCTGTTGAAAAATACAGTACTTAGTATTTAATGCATAACATGTTATGGTACTCCCTCACCCTTGGTTTATATTTTTATATAGTCTTAGTGTAACTAGAGGTTATTTTAGTTTTATTCATTGTAAAAAAAATTATTAATGTGAGCATGGAAATAAAGTCCCTCTCTCTACGAGGATTAAATCTTTGTTATAGGATGTTCTTTATGGTATCAACTATCAACTCAACTATCTACCCATTACTAGGAAATTGCCCAAACTTACTATTATGCCCTTTCACTTTTTTTTTTCTCCCTTACAAAAGGTTAATCATGTAATTAACAAATTCAATATTCACCTATGCCAATTGTATCTTTCTTATTGGTCCATTCCAACAACTTGTCCCAAACACCATTTTCATTTGTTTCTCTTTTCTAAATTCTTGCACCAAGTGTTACACTCCTATTGGTCCTCATTTGAAACACCCACTTTCCCCTCACCCTTTCCCCTCTTTCTCGTATCTTTCTCTCTCTTTCTTCCTCTCTCCCTTTTCCCCCATAAACCCTAGCCGTTACTTTCACCACCTGCTTCATGTTCTTTCTTCAACAATATCGGCCTCTTCTTTCACCACCTTCTTCAATGTCATCCTTCTTCTCTCTTTCAATTTTTGCTTCATAGACACGGCTCTAAACTTTTCTTTTGACGATTCTAAGCTTTTCCTCTCAAACCCTAAGCACCTTGAGTCACTTTATCTCTCAATTTCTCTGCGTCTCAATCAAAAACCCTTTCCTCTCAATCTCTGCGCTCCACTTTCATATTTAATCTCTCACAAATCTCAACCAAAGATGAACTCTCTCAAAGGGTTTCTACTGGGTGTCTTAATAGTTGTTATAAGCAATCAATCATGATAGAAAGGGTAGTGACAAAACAACACAGTGTGTGAGTGCTTTTTGTTCTGTTTTTCGATTTACAATATTCATATTTAATATTGTACTCTGTTTTTAATATCTTTTAGTGATTGGAAATCAACTACTTAGAGTCTCTTCATCATCAAGAGCTAAAGCTAAAGAAGCAACTATCAAGCAATCATGATAAGTTTATATATATTTCACTATTTTGGTTTAAATCTACCCATTACTAGGAAATTGCCCAAACTTACTATTATGCCCTTTCACTTTTTTTTTCTCCCTTACAAAAGGTTAATCATGTAATTAACAAATTCAATATTCACCTATGCCAATTGTATCTTTCTTATTGGTCCATTCCAACAACTTGTCCCAAACACCATTTTCATTTGTTTCTCTTTTCTAAATTCTTGCACCAAGTGTTACACTCCTATTGGTCCTCATTTGAAACACCCACTTTCCCCTCACCCTTTCCCCTCTTTCTCGTATCTTTCTCTCTCTTTCTTCCTCTCTCCCTTTTCCCCCATAAACCCTAGCCGTTACTTTCACCACCTGCTTCATGTTCTTTCTTCAACAATATCGGCCTCTTCTTTCACCACCTTCTTCAATGTCATCCTTCTTCTCTCTTTCAATTTTTGCTTCATAGACACGGCTCTAAACTTTTCTTTTGACGATTCTAAGCTTTTCCTCTCAAACCCTAAGCACCTTGAGTCACTTTATCTCTCAATTTCTCTGCGTCTCAATCAAAAACCCTTTCCTCTCAATCTCTGCGCTCCACTTTCATATTTAATCTCTCACAAATCTCAACCAAAGATGAACTCTCTCAAAGGGTTTCTACTGGGTGTCTTAATAGTTGTTATAAGCAATCAATCATGATAGAAAGGGTAGTGACAAAACAACACAGTGTGTGAGTGCTTTTTGTTCTGTTTTTCGATTTACAATATTCATATTTAATATTGTACTCTGTTTTTAATATCTTTTAGTGATTGGAAATCAACTACTTAGAGTCTCTTCATCATCAAGAGCTAAAGCTAAAGAAGCAACTATCAAGCAATCATGATAAGTTTATATATATTTCACTATTTTGGTTTAAATTTGACATTTTCTTTTTAGTAATCAGGATAAGGTTTGTTTTATATAATTTTGTTTAACTTTGTTTGTTGGAAGTATGCTGCAAATATTTAGAATGTTAAATAAATTGATTTGAATTGTGGTCTTATTATTTGTGTATCTGCACTATTATTCTATGCAAAAGAAAAAAGTTTAAGTAGCTCACTAACTCTATGGTCTTTGCAGGTGTATTACTTTCAAATGTATCTTGGTTATCATTGGTTTCTTGCATGGTCTGGTGTTTTTACCTGTAAGTGTTGTTTGAGGTGTTTGGTTTGGCTCCTGCATTTTCCTTTTACGAGTAAATAACAACCCGTGTTAGTAGTAGTAGTAGTAGGTGAAGCGACGAGGAGAAGAAAATTTCTCTTTCAATCTTGCTTACAAAGTGCTCGATGAAATGCTTCTGCCGGTTTCGTGATTCTTTCTCTTTATGTTTTCTTAGTTTTAAAATTTGTTCCCTGTCTTCTCATTTTTTTGATATGTTGGTATTTTCAACGGGTTTTAATGACACTTATGAGATGCATAAGCTCTATAGGAAGGTTAGGATTGATGAAATTATTTTTTGTGAGAGGTATATTACAATTAGCACTATTGTAAGTGAACATTGAATCAATAATGTGTGATTATTTGTTTATTTAGAGAGAGAACACATTGCTATACTAAACCAAAAGCTGACAAACTTCCTGCTTTTTTCAGCTAGATAGTCCAATTGCTACCATCTACATGTATACATCTTGCGGTCACTACATTCTTGGTTCCAATGCAAGTTTGCTAGCAGGTACACTTTAGTTTTTGTAGGGCACTTCTACCAATATTCAACTTATACATTTTTATATTACCTTCAATCTGTCATTAGTTAAAGTGAACTGACTTATTCATCAATGGCATCTTCTTCATCAGATAGCAAGCAACTAGAGGAAGGTATTGTGCAACAAAATTTGTCATTTACTCAATTGTATTTTACTTTGTTAATTCTATTTCATAGATTGATGTTTTTAAAATTTGAATTTACATGTAGGATTTGTTGGAGGTATTGAAGATAAGAAACATAATCCAGTTCATGAAAATGTTCTTCAGAAACATGTTGCTTTCTTTGATGTTAACAAAGATGGTCTTATTTATCCATGGGAGACTTTCCGAGGTTATAGTTTTGTTTTACATAAATTCTTTTACATAATAAATTTGGTTAATAGTGAATGAATGAACAACAGCGATGCGTGAAATCGGGGGTGGACTGTTGCAACAAGTTTCTACTGCTCCTAGCTTGGAACATATCCTTCTATTTGATATCACTCATTTTTTATTTTGGATAGTTTATAGTTTAAGAGTCGTGTTCCTTCATAAAATGAATTACAAATTTATCTGCTGCAATTATTCCTTGAGTAGAGTTGGCAACACAAGTTCTATTTATATCTTTTATCAGGAGAAGAAAATTGAATGTCAAATACCATCTACATATATGTATACAAATTACAAATGAGACGTAAAGCATAAAGAATAAGAACCATTGAATTGACTTACTCTTTTTCTACAACTTTCAATTTGATTACAGTCCTTTAGGCTGCATTATCATTACAAACTATGTTATTGACCATGTTATATGTGTCATGAACTGAAGCAAACATGCGTGTAGGAGACCGATGTACCATTGGATACTAAACACCAACCGGATAATATACAGCAAGACTGTCAAACTAGCATTGTGTATTTCAATATAATTAGAGGGAAAGTATGGTTAATGGAATAATATTGGCCTTCTTTGTCATCAATTTATTATTTTATTATAAGGAAATAATGCGAGTAAATTTTACCAACTCCTACGAGTTTTATCTTATCACTGAAACTCACTATTTTCACGGGTCACTATCACCACAATACTTTTTATTTTAATCAACAAAATATTTGTGTTCTTGACCTATCTTAATCATTTTTGCTATTGTATTCTTGACTTATCTTAAACCTTTTTTGTGGATCATTATTTTAACTTAGAACCTAATTTTTATACAACTAATATCTTATTAGTAATTTTTTTAAATGGTTAATTTCTATTTTATATATGCAATTTGGTCAAACTTCGTTACTTCACATTTTTCGTATCGTTCAAAAAACACTACACCACTAATAAAGCACCCGGGCGACAGCACGGGTCTCTGACTAGTTTGAGGAAAGTAAAAATATGAAATGTGGGAGAAGAACCATTGAAAATTAAGGGTGCAAACGTGCATGTTCCTTTTATTTAAAACCTTCTTACAAAAATCCATAAAAATAGGGTGGAGGAAGAGGTTATTGTGGAGGACGCAAGCTTAAAATATTATTACGCCATGCATAAACAATGACGGTGGCACGGAACGGGTCCATGGACAGTGTATCTTTTTAGTCTAAAAATTATAAAAAAATTATGTTAATGTCTGCGTCTGCAAAAGCTAGTAGAAAAATGAGGCAGGACAGAGTGAAAATATTAGAAGGTCTAGGGGTAAAACTTTGACCCGTCTGTGAAAAAGTGTGGGTAAAACGGACATGCTCAATAGGCCGATTCTATTTGCCACCCCTATTGAAAACTAGTTGATGGTGGTAGGGGTGGTGGCTCTAACAATCAAAAGATGTCGCTTAGAGATATAATCTCTCCATATCAAGTACTTGTTTTAAAGGGAATTTATTGATCTAGTTGATTTTTAAAAAATTGCATTGAAATTAAAGATAGTGAACCACACAGCTTGATTAAGGATCAAGTGGGGGATTAAGAAAGTCTTGGATTGATGCAATGATTGTCAAATTATTGAGGAAATTTACTAGTTTTTTATCATACGAGATTGAGTTAAGGTTGGATGGAAACTTGTGGGAAATATGGATTTGGGGACATAGGGCATGGATTTTACATGGTTAAGCTTGATATGATTGAAGACAAAGAAAAAATGACAAAAGGTAGGTTGTGGGTGATATTTGATCACTATCTCATAGTGCGTAACTAGATTCTAAATTTGACCTAGAAAGTTGCACCATTGGTAGTGTCAATGGGTTGAATGTGAATTCCTAACATAAGTATGAAATATTACGATGAGAGTGTACTCGTTGCTCTTTCTTCAACCATTGAAAAAATAATTAAAGTGATGTCAAAACTCTAGAGTCTTCATTTGAAAAATATGATAAGGTTTATGTTGATTTGAACCTAAATAAACAGGTTGTTGTCCACATAAAATTTCGTGAATAGAGAGTAGTAAGCTTAATCACCCAATCTCTAAAACTACTACAATAAAAAACATAACGATAACATCGATTTAGAGATTGTTTTATTAACTTCTTAACAAGACAACTTAGACCCGTCTCCTCCTATTTTCGAGGCCAAGACGGGTGCTAATGAGAACTTAAACATAGAATTAGATAACATAAGAATTTGCATATCCTCTACCAACCTAAACCTCATAATTTAGCATTTGGAGCAACTATTGTTGAACCAAGAATGGTTTGAAGATAATGTTCTTTAATTTGGTTTTGATGATCACAATATAAGATAACATTTTTATCTTTTAACATTGTTTACATGATTAGAAATATTTTAAGTAGATTCATTGCAATCTTTCTGATGTAGTCAGATCAATAAAGATTAGCAAGTGCTAAGTTTAGAATGAAAATACAAGTTCGCAAGCGGCAAACATGTCAGATAAAACTTTGGGATCGACCAGAAAGAGAAAGTCTCAAATTTTATTACAACAAAAGGTGGCCCTGATGATCAAGTCCCAAAAGTGTTTAAATACTAAAAATAAACCGTAATGCAAAAATGATCCAAAACAGAAAAAACAAAAAATTGGGGAAAATAATAAATTGTTGTTTTTTGGCTTTTTGAATGCTCTCGTCTCTTTCTATGCAACTTCTATATATACTTCTTAAGGTTTATTCTTTTCAAAACTTTTTATAAAAAATTTTTGAGTGTTTGTACGCTTATAGCCATCTACTTCTATAAAGAAAGACTTTTGCTTTTACAAAAGTTTCACTCACTTTCTAAATTAGAATAACTTCCCTTAGCATGTGTGTGGTGTATTCATTGTGTTGACACTTTGCTTGAGATCTCCTAAAGCTTTTGATATAATATGTTTGTTGTCTTTTGTCTGAACAACCTTTGTTAATGTCTGAAGCTTTATCTGAAAACTTTATCAATCCTTTATCAAACACATGACTTGCATCTTTAACCGCTTAAGTGCATTGGTTGACTTTCACAATTGTTGCATCTTTACTATGCTGAGTGTTATCTTTTTTTATATTTTACAGTTAACATCATGTTGCATCTTTATCATGATGAATATCTTATTATGTTCTTCATAGTTGTCATCATGTTGATGTTTATCTTCCTGATCTTTTACAGTTCTTCATAGTTGTCATCATGTTTATGTTTATCTTGAAGGATAGAAAAACACTTAGAAAGGGGGGGATTGAATAAGTGTGACTTTAAATCTTGGACGATAAAAATAAATTGCACAATTATTTTTATCCTGGTTCGCTGTTAACGAAGCTACTCCAGTCCACCCCCGCAGAGATGATTTACCTCAACTGAGGATTTAATCCACTAATCGCACGGATTACAATGGTTCTCCACTTAGTCCGCAACTAAGTCTTCCAGAGTCTTCTGATCACAACTTGATCACTCCAGGAACAACTGCTTAGATACCCTCTAAGACTTTTCTAGAGTCTACTGATCAACACGATCACTCTAGGCTTAGTTCACTCCTAAGACTTCCTCTAGAGTATACTGATCAACCTGATCACTCTAGTTACAAACTGCTCAGCCAACTGCCAAGACTTCCTAGAGTATACTGATCAACACGATCACTCTAGTTCCTTACAACTTAATGTAATCTATTCAAGAGTTTACAAATGCTTCTTAAAAGCTATAATCACAACTGTGATATTTCTCTTAACGTTTAAGCTTAATCTCACTAAGATATTACAACAGCAATGTAGTGAGCTTTGATGAAGATTCTGAGCTTTGATTGAATAGCGTTTCAGCAAGTTTATTTTCGTTCAGAGTTGTTAAGAATTGGTAACCTTGCTTCTCATCAGAACTTCATATTTATAGGCGTTGAGAAGATGACCGTTGAGTGCATTTAATGCTTTGCGTGTTCCGTACAGCATTGCATTTAATGTTATACGCTTTTGTCAACTACCTCGAGCCTTGTTCACGCTGTGTCTACTGACGTTGCCTTTAGTAGCTTTAACGTTCCTTTTGTCAGTCAGCGTAGTCTGCCACGTGTACTTCCTTCTGATCTGATGTTTATGAATATGACGTTTGAATATCATCAGAGTCAAACAGCTTGGTGCATAGCATCTTCTGATCTTCTGATCTTGAAGTGCTTCTGTTGCGTGATACCATCTTCTGATCTTCAGTGCTTCTGATCTCATGTTCTTCTGATGCTTCCATAGACCCATGTTCTGATTCTGCTTCGACCATCTTCTGATGTCTTGCCAGACCATGTTCTGATGTTGCATGCTGAACCATTTGAGACACAACTTCTGAGCGCTGAATTATGCGTACTCTTTATATATTTCCTGAAAGGGAAATTGCATTGGATTAGAGTACCATATTATCTTAAGCAAAATTCATATTATTGTTATCATCAAAACTAAGATAATTGATAAGAACAAATCTTGTTCTAACAATCTCCCCCTTTTTGATGATGACAAAAACATATATAAATGATATGAATTTGCAATCAGAAAGAGTAGACGGCAAAAGACAAATTACACAGCTATAGCATAAGCATATGAATATGTCTCCCCCTGAGATTAACAATCTCCCCCTGAGATAAATAATCTCCCCCTGAAATAAATACTCGAAGAACTTTAATAAAAGACTTCCCTGATTATTTCGGTAGAGACGATCATATAAGCTTCTGCCTTCAGAGAATTCATAGCTTCTGACTTCTGCTTCCATTGGACAGCTTCAGAACTTGAATTTCTTTAGATCCTTAGAACACTCACAGCTTCTGATTCCTGCTTCCATCGTGGACAGCTTCAGAACTTGAATTTCTTTGATCTTCAGAACATTCACAGCTTCTGACTTCTGCTTCCATTCAGGACAGCTTCAGAACTTGAATTTCTTTGATCTTCAGAACATTCACAGCTTCTGATTTCTGCTTCCATTCAGGACAGCTTCAGAACTTGAGTTTTCTGGATCTTTTAGAACATTCACATCTTCTGATTTCTGCTTCCCTCGGATAGCTTCAGAACTTTGAATGTCTACCAACATCACTTCATGCTAGATTTGTATCAGAACATTGTTGAATGTACCAGAGCATCATCAGAGCATCTCTACATCCTGAAATGTTACAGAACAAAAACTAAACGACAAAAGTCAGCATGAACGAGTTAGAACATAAAATGTATGTTTGAACACATTATATGAATCAGAGCCATATAGGCTGAAATAATGAATCAGAGCAAATAATGTATCAGAGCCATAACATTATATGTATCAGAGCAAATAGAATTTTGTCAGAACAGGATAGACAATGATATTCAAATTCTATTATCAGTGCTTCTGATTCATTCTTCTTTCTTGCTTCTGATCTCTGAAGCTTGACAGCACTCAGCTTGCTTCAGTTTCCAAGAGCTTATTCCTTTTACAGAATAATGCTTCTTATGGTTTTGCTTCTAGTGTTTGCTTCTGAAGGTTCACACTTCTCTGTACCTGCAAAACACTTAAACCATATAGAACTTGCAGTTCTTGTTAGTGAATGTGTGGGAGCCTTTACCCAGCAACTGATAGATTTAATCAAATCATTTATCATTTATCTTTCTCCCCCTTTTTGTCATAACATCAAAAAGAATATTTAAAAGGATTCAGATGTATAAAACGACAAAAAACAGCATTTACTGGAATGTAAAACACAAAGAAACTTTTCATTGATAATCAAAAGATATTACAAAAGGTTCCTATGTTTAACAAGATGAGAAACATTCCTAGCAAATACAAAAAAAATTTCCAAAGAGGAAAACAAAGAGATAGGAAAACAAAAACCATTTTGAAGAGTATTTAAAAGAAAATAAAATGAAACGAATGATGACTAGCAATTAATGTTACGTGACGTGAGGAGAGATAATAAAGACAAATGAGGTGACTAGCACAGTTACCTATGGTCGGCGTCCCTTCAACTGCACGCGCGCTTATCCATGAATAGTAACGACAGGTTTACCATCCCGAGATAAAACGTAACAGCTGTTTTGCTTTAAAAGAGGTTCTGAATCAACTTAGATAATGAAACGTTAGTAATAACCGAATCATAATTTCTAAAAGAATTCAATCAGAACTTCGGATTAAAAAAAAATGTTCCACATTCATTTCAGAAGATACTCATATATGAGAACTTCTCATCTTCTCATTCTGGGCATAAATCCATACTGATGTTCTTCAGAATGAACTTAAACCTATCTTCAGCCAGGGGTTTTGTAAAGATATCAGCCCATTGATGGTCTGTATCAACAAAGTTTAAAGATATAACACCCTTCTGAACATAGTCCCTTATGAAATGATGTTTTATCTCAATATGTTTAGCTTTTGAATGAAGAATAGGATTCTTAGATAAACATATAGCAGAAGTATTATCACAGAATATAGGAAAGTTACTCTCAAATATCTGATAATCTTCTAACTGACTCTTCATCCAGAGCATCTGTGTACTACAACCAGCAGCTGCGACATATTCTGCTTCTGTGGTTGATAGAGCAATGGTTGCTTGCTTCTTGCTGTACCAGGAGATTAAGTGACTTCCAAGAAATTGGCAACTTCCTGAAGTACTTTTTCTTTCAATTCTGTCTCCAGCATAATCAGCATCGCAGAATCCTACTAAGTTGTATTCTTTAGATTTTCTGTAAACTAAGCCAACATTAGTAGTACCTTTCAGATACCTTAGAATTCTCTTAACAGCAGTTAAATGAGATTCTCTAGGATCTGATTGGAATCTAGCACACAAACAAACACTGAACAGAATGTCAGGTCTAGAAGCAGTCAGATATAGAAGAGATCCAATCATACCTCTGTATAACTTCTGATCTACCTTCTTACTTACCTCATCCTTACCTAGGATGCATGTTGGATGCATAGGAGTTTTGGCTTCTTTGCAGTCCAGAAGATTAAACTTCTTCAGAAGTTCCTTCACATACTTGGTTTGGTGAACATACGTTCCTTCTGATGTTTGATTTATTTGTATTCCAAGGAAGTACTTGAGTTCTCCCATCATGCTCATTTCAAACTCAGCCTGCATAGACTTAGCAAACTCCTTTCCAAGTGTAGCATTAGATGTTCCAAAAATAATATCATCTACATATATTTGACAAATTAAGATATCCTTTTTAAAGGTTTTACAAAAGAGAGTAGTGTCCACTTTTCCTCTAGTGAAACCATTATCCAGAAGGAAAGAACTTAAGCGTTCATACCAAGCTCTGGGAGCCTGTTTCAATCCATACAATGATTTCTTAAGTTTAAAAACATGATTAGGAGACATAGAGTCTTCAAAACCAGGAGGTTGATGGACATAAACTTCTTCATCTATATAACCATTTAAGAAGGCACTCTTAACATCCATTTGATAGAGAGTGATGTTATGTTGAGTGGCAAAGGAAATTAATAGACGAATAGATTCTAACCTGGCCACTGGTGCAAAGGTTTCTGTATAGTCAATCCCTTCTAGCTGACTATAACCCTGAGCCACCAGTCTGGCTTTGTTCCTTACCACTTCACCTTTCTCACTGAGCTTGTTTCTGAAGACCCATTTTGTACCAATTATGTTGAATCCATCTGGTCTAGGAACAAGATTCCAAACATCATTCCTTGTAAACTGATTTAGTTCTTCTTGCATAGCAATTATCCAGTCTGGATCTTCTAGAGCATGATCAACAGAAGTTGGCTCGATCAAAGATACAAGACCTAATTGACAGTCTGCACTGTTCTTAAGGAATGCTCTTGTTCTGATTGGATCATCCTTCTTTCCAAGAATGACATCTTCTGAATGACCAGAGATGAGTCTGGATGATCTTCTGACAGATGGTTCTTCAGATATGCTTAGGTCCTCCAGAGAAGCTGATACTTGATCTTCCGATTCTTTGCTTCTGAGAAGCTCTGCTTCTGATGCATTGCTTCTTGGCTCAACAACTTCTGATATGTCAATATCACAATCTGCAAAATTATCAAACTGCTTTGGTTTTTCAGAACCAAGCTTATCATCAAACCTGATATTGATTGATTCTTCTACAACCAATGTTTCAGTATTGTATACTCTGTAGCCTTTTGAGCGTTCAGAATATCCAAGAAGGAAACATTTTTGTGCTTTGGAATCAAACTTACCAAGATGATCTTTAGTGTTCAGAATAAAGCATACACATCCAAAAGGATGGAAATATGAAATGTTGGGCTTTCTATTCTTCCACAATTCATAGGGAGTCTTATTTAGAATAGGTCTGATAGAGATTCTATTCTGAATATAGCATGCAGTGTTTATTGCTTCTGCCCAGAAATGCTTAGCCATATTGGTTTCATTGATCATGGTTCTGGCCATTTCTTGAAGAGTCCTATTCTTTCGTTCTACAACCCCATTTTGCTGTGGAGTTCTAGGACAAGAGAAATCATGGGCAATACCATTTTCTTTGAAGAATTCTTCAAAGGATCTGTTCTCAAATTCACCACCATGATCACTTCTGACCTTTATGATTTTACACTCCTTTTCAGATTGAATCTGAATGCAGAAATCAAAGAACACTGAATGAGTCTCATCCTTGTGTTTCAAGAATTTTACCCATGTCCAGCGGCTATAATCATCTACGATGACTAATCCATATTTCTTTCCTCTGACAGATGCTGTTATGACTGGTCCAAACAGATCAATGTGCAAGAGTTCTAATGGCCTTGAGGTAGAAACAACATTCTTAGACTTGAATGCAGGTTTGGAGAACTTGCCCTTCTGACATGCTTCACAAAGAGCATCTGATTTGAATTTCAGATTAGGGAGTCCTCTGACCAGATTCAGTTTGTTAATCTGAGAAATCTTTCTCAAACTAGCATGACCTAATCTTCTGTGCCAGACCCACTGCTCTTCAGAAACAGACATAAGACACGTCACCTTCTGACTCATAAGATCTTGCAGATCTGTCTTATAAATGTTGTTCTTCCTCTTGCCTGTAAATAGGATTGAGCCATCCTTCTGATTTACAGCCTTGCAAGACTCTTGATTAAAGATTATATCATAACCGTTGTCACTTAATTGACTGATAGATAAGAGGTTATGTGTTAATCCTTCTACAAGAAGTACATTAGAAATGGAAGGAGAGTTACCAGACTTTATAGTTCCAGAGCCAATTATCTTGCCCTTCTGATCTCCTCCGAATTTGACTTCTCCTCCAGACTTAAGCACCAGGTCTTGGAACATAGACCTTCTTCCTGTCATGTGTCGTGAGCATCCAGAGTCCAGGTACCATGACATGTTGTGCTTTGTCCTTCTTGCAGCCAAGGATATCTGCAATAGGAATAATCTTATCCTTAGGTACCCACATTTTCTTGGGTCCTTTCTTGTTAGATTTTCTCAAGTTCTGATTGAACTTGGATTTAACATTGTAAGCAATAGGAGGAACAGCATGATAATTCTTAATGTGAGTTTCATGATATTTCCTAGGTTGTGTCACATGCTTCTTAGTGTGTGTAATGTGAAAACTTTGTGCATGTGAAGTGTGCCTAATATCATGAGAGTGGCCATACTTGAACTGATCATACAATGGCTTGTATGTGAGTTTCATTTCATCAACAGGTTCAAGTTTGTATGGGATTTTACCCTCATAACCAATGCCAACTCTTTTGTTTCCAAACACAGCATATATCATAGAAGCTAGCTGACTTCTGCCAATACTTCTAGATAAGAACTTCCTGAAACTTAAATCATATTCTTTCAGAATATGGTTTAGACTGGGAGTGGATTTTTCTGAATCAGAAGGAGATCCAACATTATTGGATAATTTTAAAAGTTTTTCTTTTAATTCAGAATTCTCCAACTCAAGCTTCTTTGTTTCAAATTCAAATTGCTTTTTCAGCTTTTTGTATTTGAGACTAATCTGAGACTTGAGTTCCAGAAGTTCAGTTAGACCGGAAACTAACTCATCTCTAGTAAGTTCAGAAAATACCTCTTCAGAATCTGATTCTGATGTAGATTCTGATCCGTCATCTTCTGTCGCCATCAGCGCACAGTTGGCCTGCTCATCTTCTGAATCATCTTCTGACTCATCCCAGGTTGCCATAAGACCTTTCTTCTTATGAAACTTTTTCTTGGGACTTTCCTTCTGAAGATTTGGACATTCATTCTTGTAGTGTCCAGGCTCATTGCATTCATAGCACATGACCTTCTTCTTGTCAAATCTTCTTTCATCAGAAGATTCTCCACGTTCAAATTTCCTTGAACTTCTGAAGCCTCTGAACTTTCTTTGCTTGGTCTTCCAGAGTTGATTTAGCCTTCTGGAAATCATGGACAGTTCATCTTCTTCTTCAGATTCTGATTCTTCAGGATCTTCTTCTCTAGCCTGAAAAGCGTTAGTGCATTTCTTGATATTAGATTTTAATGCAATAGACTTACCTTTCTTTTGAGGCTCATTTGCATCCAGCTCAATCTCATGGCTTCTCAAGGCACTGATCAGCTCTTCCAGAGAAACTTCATTCAGATTCTTTGCAATCTTGAATGCAGTCACCATAGGACCCCATCTTCTGGGTAAGCTTCTGATGATCTTCTTTACGTGATCAGCCTTGGTGTATCCCTTGTCAAGAACTCTCAATCCAGTAGTAAGAGTTTGAAATCTTGAAAACATCTTTTCAATGTCTTCATCATCCTCCATCTTGAAGGCTTCATACTTCTGGATTAAGGCAAGAGCTTTTGTCTCCTTGACTTGAGCATTTCCCTCATGAGTCATTTTCAAGGACTCATATATGTCATAGGCCGTTTCCCTGTTAGATATCTTCTCATACTCAGCATGAGAGATAGCATTCAGCAAAACAGTTCTGCATTTATGATGATTCCTGAAAAGCTTCTTTTGATCATCATTCATTTCTTGCCTTGACAGCTTTGCGCCACTGGCATTTACTGGATGTTTGTAACCATCCATCAGAAGATCCCATAGATCACCATCTAGACCCAGAAAGTAACTTTCCAGTTTATCTTTCCAGTATTCAAAGTTTTCACCATCAAATACCGGCGGTCTAGTATAACCATTGTTACCGTTGTATTGCTCAGCAGAGCCAGATGTAGATGCAGGTGTAGGTGTAGTCTTTTCACTTTCATCAACCATCTTTTAAATGAAGCGTTTTTCTCTTCCTGAATCTTTTTTAAACACGGTTAAGTGCTTGCACCTTAGAACCGGCGCTCTGATGCCAATTGAAGGATAGAAAAACACTTAGAAAGGGGGGGATTGAATAAGTGTGACTTTAAATCTTGGACGATAAAAATAAATTGCACAATTATTTTTATCCTGGTTCGCTGTTAACGAAGCTACTCCAGTCCACCCCCGCAGAGATGATTTACCTCAACTGAGGATTTAATCCACTAATCGCACGGATTACAATGGTTCTCCACTTAGTCCGCAACTAAGTCTTCCAGAGTCTTCTGATCACAACTTGATCACTCCAGGAACAACTGCTTAGATACCCTCTAAGACTTTTCTAGAGTCTACTGATCAACACGATCACTCTAGGCTTAGTTCACTCCTAAGACTTCCTCTAGAGTATACTGATCAACCTGATCACTCTAGTTACAAACTGCTCAGCCAACTGCCAAGACTTCCTAGAGTATACTGATCAACACGATCACTCTAGTTCCTTACAACTTAATGTAATCTATTCAAGAGTTTACAAATGCTTCTTAAAAGCTATAATCACAACTGTGATATTTCTCTTAACGTTTAAGCTTAATCTCACTAAGATATTACAACAGCAATGTAGTGAGCTTTGATGAAGATTCTGAGCTTTGATTGAATAGCGTTTCAGCAAGTTTATTTTCGTTCAGAGTTGTTAAGAATTGGTAACCTTGCTTCTCATCAGAACTTCATATTTATAGGCGTTGAGAAGATGACCGTTGAGTGCATTTAATGCTTTGCGTGTTCCGTACAGCATTGCATTTAATGTTATACGCTTTTGTCAACTACCTCGAGCCTTGTTCACGCTGTGTCTACTGACGTTGCCTTTAGTAGCTTTAACGTTCCTTTTGTCAGTCAGCGTAGTCTGCCACGTGTACTTCCTTCTGATCTGATGTTTATGAATACGACGTTTGAATATCATCAGAGTCAAACAGCTTGGTGCATAGCATCTTCTGATCTTCTGATCTTGAAGTGCTTCTGTTGCGTGATACCATCTTCTGATCTTCAGTGCTTCTGATCTCATGTTCTTCTGA